>NW_010294979.1:64170-75074 GCF_000700745.2 Antrostomus carolinensis
CGCCCCCTCCAGCTTTTTGTGGTAATGCTGGTGCTTCTGCACAGGCACCACTGTACTCTTCAAAAAACCCCCCAAAAAAGAAAAACAAAAACCAAAAACAACAAAAAAAAACCAAGAACAACAAAAAACCCTTACATACTTGTCAGCTTTTAAATTCTGCTTGATGTTCTCTTTTCATGATAGTCACTTCTGAGTGTGACTTCTGATAGCTATACTCATACATAAAAATCAGTGAGTTACATACTGCATGAAATAATATATTTATTGACAGGAAGAAGCAATGAGACAATATAAAGCATACCTGCTAATGTCAATGCCATTAATGTGTAACTGTTGTAGAATATACTTTACAGCTTTGAGTATATTGAATAAATGAAACATACTAATAGCTTAAAGTTCCTGTTCTTTCACCTGAATGGGTTCCATGTGACTAAAAGAACTTGATTAATATTGTATTCTTATATGATAATTTTCTACACTTTTTTTTAAGATAACCTGTAAGCAAATTCATTTTTCTTCACTGAGAAGGCTTATTGATGCACTTCTCTATTTGTTCACCATACTGCTTCATTCTTGGTTCTGTATGTGATGCAGAATGTCTTGGTCAGTTTTCAGTGAAAATAAGGAGACTTTAATTTCAATGGGTGTTGGATCTGATCCTTAAATGACGCAAATGGAAGCTGAGTGACCTAGAAGATCCTCATTAATTCTCTTTGAATGAGTAAAAAGTTCTGTGGGCACAGATGTGAGTTAAAACGCAAAAATGAAGGAAGAATGAGTGATGAGGGGGAGGACAGAAGAATCATCAGAAAGGAAAATACTCATATTTCCAAGTAAAACCTGGGACAATAAGGGAAAAGAAAAGACTTCACATGATTAAAACATGAGGGACACCTATGGAAAGAGGTAGATGAATATTCTGTGGTGTTATACAACTCATCAGGTGAATAACAATTTTTATTTATTTATTTTTTTTACTTCAAAATTTGTAAGTATTTTATTATCAGGTCTCATTCAGACTAGTGAAAATACAGAAGAGTACTATTTACCTGTTCAGGGCATAAGAAACATGGGATATGACCCAAATCCCAGTGGAATTAACTTTAAAGTTGTCATTTTCCAGTAAAACTTAATTCACATTGTGCAACATAGCTCTTGGAGCTTAACACTTAAGGATACCCAACAAGAGGAAAGTAACCTTTTTTACAAGAAGAAAATGCAAAGGGTTCATTAAAAAAAATTCCCCAAACATGCTGAGTACTTAATACTGGATCCTGCAATGTTTGCACTTGAAAAAATCTCCCATTTACTTCAATAGGAGATAAATACACGAGTTGATTGCTGGATCAGTTGTTTTGTAGTTTATGTAAATATAGATTGCTCCATATGCAGCAAACAGGGAAGTTTCATAGAAACCAGCTAATTCACAATCAGAAGTTAAAATAAAATGCTATTAAGTCTGGGAAGAATTTATTTATTTTTTTTAAACAGTTATCTAATTTATAGGAATTCTACTGCGTACTTGGATACCTGACAGCACAGAATAATTTAAGCTCCTTGTTATCCTTCTAACTTGCAAAATTGCTTAGTATAAAAAATTATCGTTGTAAAGTGTTGCTATATACTTTAATGTTATAAAGGTATATTACTCTGTTAGATCATCCATAGTGAAAGGAACTGATTCAAAACATTTTCTGTCCCAGACTTTACCTACAATCCATTATTGGTGGCAAATTCTGATTGCATAAATAAAGAGCTCAATTTTTTTTCCTGTTGAAAAAGCATGCTCAGTAACAACATGTAGCTATGTTTTATTTTGGGAGGAATTTTTTTCCCCAATAGGACTGCCTTAAAGTGTGGCAACTGCAGCCTCAGAAAAATTTGGAGCCAAACTGCAGGAAGTATTAATTATAGCCCATTGGATTCTGAGTTCCCATAGCTCATGTTTAAAATGACATATTGCCTAAGATTTTTAGCACATCTAAACATTAAGTTTGGACTGTAGAGACTAATCTGACACTGGTACCCTCAAGACTAGGCTCTCAATGGCTAATCTCAAAGGGTTGTTTTATTTTCTGAAGCTAGGCACCTCCATTAAAAAAATGTCAGAGCTTTAGAATGTAGAACACCTACAACTCAAACAGACTTCAAAAGAGAAGTATGAGCACTAAGCTTTGTGAGGAAAATTAAGACCTATTCATCTACTGGAGCAGCTAACATGGAATGCCTAATACTGTTGAAACCTGGCTTGAGTGTTCTCTCCATTTATTAGTTTACTCTTTAATTCTGGGCACTGAGGAGATATTTTCAACAGTCAGTTCAAGCTGTAATACGTTTGAAGACTTTTCCTGTCTGTTGTCTGTCTATTCTTCAACAACAGTTGCAGCACGTGGACCATGAGATATAGATAATGAGCCTTATCAGCATTTCCCTGGAAGGCAATAAACCAACAAATATTCAGCTCAATCTGCATGATAAATGTTCCTTCTAATGCCACATATTTATTGCCCTGTTTTCTACTTGGTTTTGGATGAGTAAGGCATTTTGCAAGCAAAAGAGATTCTGTGCAGAACTCTGGAGTTAATGTGAAGTCTATAAGTCACTGAGCATCTCTGCCATCGGTTCCACGTGAACTGATGATTAATTGTTACATAGCAATGCAGGGCAGGTACTGCCACTAACCACCACATTACAGTTGTTGAGCTACAAAGACCTTGACTAGGTAAAGCCAATTTCCTACCACTAAATACCTTTTAGAACGATGTCAAAGAGGTCCAAAGATGACATGGAAGAAAATTCCAAAAAGTTATCTGGTGACAAGGTACTGGGCATTCTTCTGGGAGCATCCAGCAAACTGTAACTCTATACAGATGAAGAAACCAGAACAGCAAATTTCCAGCATTAACAGTGAGGCAGGCTTTGTGTCAAGAACCTGTCCTGGTGTTGGTGTGCAATGCCTAGATTCTTCCCCTTATCATGAGGTTGGAGAGGGTGGCATGTGTAACAATTCAGGCAGTAATGAGCTGGATTAACTTTATTTTTTTTCTACTGTTTTTTGGCTCTTACAGAGCATAAATGTTAAGAAGATGGGTTCCTAAACGACTTGAAATGTGGCTTTAAGTCTATGTTTGTAATTGAAATCTTGCTATATTACTGGTTTCTGTACATCTACACTGGTGGGAACTTTTATCTGACAGAGTCAAAAAAGACCCTAGAAAAGGTAAAAGGGCTGTAACTTTTAAACACAGAATATTTGCTTAATCTTAGACAAGAATACTGGAATCTATGATGGACATTGCATTATTTCAATAGAGCAGAATTTTGCCCTAGAAACTCAGTCTTTTGTTAAGCACTCAAGCTTCAGCTTTTCAGTGTTGGTGTCTTGTTTCCTTATCGGGGAAAATTAGGAATTTAGCAAGAGGTGCTGATACCCACTGGATAATCTGGTTATCTTTTTGCCTAGTAATGCAGTTTTTAGGTAAGTTTGGTGTTGAATGTGTGAGCTAAGGGACAGAGAAAACGAGCTCTTTCTCTTTTAAGAAGCTGCTGAAGATAACTGCGTATAGTGGCAATATTTGGGTGTGTAACATTTGTTTATCAGCAGAGGAAGAATTCTGAGATACCTCTGTCTGGCTTGTTGTGCTGTAAAATATTGGAAAGGAAGGCATTGTTGCTAGGAGGAGTTTGGATTGGGACCAGGTGCGAGCAGTATGCTGGCAGCATCTGCGTGCAACTGGACTGCTCTATTTATTTTTAAATACAGCAGTGGCTGGGATGGGACGAAGTGTGAAAGAGCTCAGACAGTGCTTTTTCTCTGAAAAGGGGATTTTCTGCCCTATGCAAGACAGAGCAATGCTGGGAGCATCATCTACTGTGTTTACAAGATGGTACAACTTACGTTACTGCATTTAGTTTCCTGGGTACAAATATTAGAGCCTGTTTAAAAGTAGCTGTAGAGAGTTACCTCTTGAAGAATATTCTGTCCCTTCAGTTTATGAGTCTGAAGCAAACACAGGAGTTCTTTGTTCTCCTCAATTTTTAAATAGGTGGTTGTAATCTGACATGAATTTAGTACCTGCAAATGACAGTGAAACCTGTGATTGCAAAAGAGTAAGAAAACCTAAGGCCACAGTAAACAGCCTGCTGCTGGTCCTCACCTGCAACTCGGGCTTTCCTCCCATTTGTAGTAAGCAGTTAATTCCCTCAAGAATTTGATCTTTGCGTAGTCTGAGAAGCCTTCCCATGTCAGTATTGATATCGGTTTTTTGAGATTCTGTGACTAAGACAGTGTGGGCAAGAGCAGCACAGTGGAGCGGTGTTAAACCTGAACAGAACGGACCACAGAAAAGTCAAACAAATTCAGTGCTTGAACACCTCACTAGAGTAAACCATCCCACACCCGGCTAATCAGAAGGGGATACCCTATTAAGACTGGTTGGCTCTCCTCCCAGATGTGTTAGTTTTAAACATGAAATTGAATATTCTTTGGCCTAGATAAAATTTGTATTCTGAAACTTTTGGAGTCTACACTAAGCATTATGCAGTTAAGCTTTTTTTTCTTACCATAGTGGTCAGTCAGATTCACTTCCACACACACACCGTTGTTTTTGCAGCTTTTCAAAACCTGAAATGAAGAAGATTGAGATAAGTCTCGATTTTAGCAGTGCCCAAAATACCCCCTTCTTCCCAACTCCATCTTACTTTAGCCACATCACACTAAAGCTAGTTTTCACGTATGGAAAGACCTCGTATATATTAAACAAAAGAACATGTTTTTGTTGTCTTTGCTCTACCTTTGCACATGTGGTGCAATCTCTGTGCAAATGCATAAGTCAGAGCTCTCCTACGTGTACATCTTACCTCTAAAACTTTCAAATATCCATTCTCTGCACACAGGTGGAGTGGAGTTTTCCCATAACTATCCTGTTCGTTGACATTAGCTCCTAGGGATATCAGGTCACTCACCATCAGATGTTGGTTCTTTTCTGCAGCAAGATGTAACGCAGTCTAAGAGAAGAATGGGATAAACTTGTTGTGAAAGGCTAAAATAGTTCTAAAACAATAATGCTTGATAGCAGATGAGGTGGGGAGCTTGGACTCTGGGTTCTGTTCCCAGTTGAGCTAATACTTGCTCTATGCAGATCACTTCCTCCCTGTTCCTGTTTTCCCCTCTTTGTATGGACAGTAACCACACCTTGTCCAAAAGGGTGCTTGGTGCTTGAATAGGGTTGGAGAGATGTTTGCATGTGTTCGAAAATGGCCCTATTCTTGGCAAATTAGCATCCTACCCGTTCCTCTGCATTTTTCTCGTTGATCTTATTTAGCGATGCAAATCTCTGTGCAAGTGCATAAGTCAGAGCTCTCCTTCCCTGAGCAACAGCCTTGTGCAGCAGCCTGCAATAGAACACAGTTTAAAACAATTAGAAGATAAAGCAGTGGGTAAAACACTCAAAAGTAACAGTGAGAATGTATTTTAAAGCATGACATATCAAGGTTCTCAAATGCCAATATTTAAGTGTTTAATTTATTTAGTCTCTATATTAATAATGGAGTTGCTGATTTTTCTGCCAAGGTTTCTTGGTCTTCCGTTCTTGCTATTATGCCATTTCTTGCCTCTCCAGGAGCTACAGCATGATTCCTTTTTGCTAACAATCTCTATTTCCTCTTCCTTTTATAAAGTGTACTTCAGTACAGGGAAAAGAGTGTAAGATACCTAAAAACTGAGAGAAGGGAAACTCTTCTCTTAAACTTTAAAGAAAAGAAGTATTTCCAAACTGTAATTCAGTCCTGTGGAGAAGAAGAGCTCAATTTCTTCTGTGTATTCAGTCTCACTGAACTACTCAAAATTGTGTTTCTCCTGAATTTCATCCTAGAAAAGGCTTTTTTTTCTTGTAAATTTGGGCATGTCTTCCTTTCCTCCCAGAGGAAAAATTGATGCAGTCATTGATTTTATTTATTTATTTTTGCTTTGTCTTGTAGCATGATATCCTTGAAGATGTCTGAATAACTCTGACACTTATTGCTGTTTCAGCATTGTGGTGCTTTGGTTTTTTGGGGAGGTTTTGGGGGGGTTTTGTGGTGTGTTCTTGACACATTAACTAATATGGTTCCACATTCAGTAGAACTCAGTGTTTGCTTATTTGATGTATAGTCCTGCCTTTGTGTGTTCCTTTGAGCCTGTAATCTGATGTTTAAATACTTCATAGGGGTAAGTTGGCTGCTGGAAATTTTAGCTTGTGAATTTTACATGAACATGGTAGTAGGAATGTCTTGATTTCTTAATTGTTATTAATTTTGTTCATGTATGAGAATTTTTATGTATTGTTTAAAAAATATACAGGAAATATGGTAGTAGGTGGCTTATTGTAACTTGGTTACAGTTACATTATTGCTGAAAAGCTAAGTCTGTAATTTTATTTTTGCACTGAAAATGAAGAGTGCAGTGCTATATCTAGCTGTCCCTGTGTGGGTTATAGCTTATTTTTGTGCTGAAAATTTAAGTCTGTAATTTTATTTTTGCACTGAAAATGAAGAGTGCAGTGCTATATCTAGCTGTCCCTGTGTGGGTTATAGTTTAAATTGGGAACAGGATTGTCTATGTGAACAAGAATTAATCTCTTTTCCACCAAGACTAGGACAGTTTATAAGTTATATCACGCTTTGTGTCAATCTGATTCTTCCCCAAACTAGATGAGCTGTATGGAACCTAGTGAGATATATTAATGTGTTTTTGTAAACAGCTATTCTCTCTATAAGCATGCCATTCTAGGAAAAATAGCATCAGTAAAACCTTTGCTTTCATTTCACTTCTAACAAAACCACCACTCCCAGTTTTTGGAAGTCTGTGCTCTAGACTAGCAGCATATGTATGTTTTGTTCCTTTCCCTCATTTTTATTACCAACTAATAGTACATGTAATTATCCTGAGAGTGTCTGCAGCATGGAAAAGAGCTTTTGCATATCTTTTTTAAATTTTTTTTCCAGTAGCATTACTTGTTTTGTTTGATTTTAATTTTATTGTGAATATCTATACATATGACTCAGTCTTTTAATATTGTTCACACTCTGAATTTGCCCTGATGTCAGCTGTAGTTTGGCAATCCTACTGCAAATATGGAATCTTCCTGTTGTTACTATCTGCCTAAAACTGTGTGTACTGAGGCAAGTTTGAGCTTCCCATTGAGAGAGGAAACCTTTGCTACAGGTGTGCCCACAACTAGCAGTTGAAGTTAGAGCAAAGCCTCAGGACAAATGATGCCCCAGGAAGTAGAAATCAGTATATTTCAACAGAAAAATTGGAGACCTGTTGCCATTTTCATCAGGTGCAAGAAGTTTGTCCACTGGGATATTTCTCAGTAAACTTTCTTCCCTGTGTAGCTGGAACTGGAAGAAAGAGACAGCAGAGAGATCCTGCTGTGTGAAAGAAATTGGGGTTGACTCCAAATGTCCCTCAATGCCTGGAGAGCCTGTATTAGCTTCCAGAAGCACCTCTGAACAGCCTCCTGATGGGTTGAAATGTGGAGATGTGTTCTGTGAAGAATGCCTTGAGAAATCTTTCTGGGTACTTGTACATGCATCCTGTATCCACCAGCTACTCTTTTTCTCACTTGTCCTTGAGAATATTCCCGGTGAGTTGGGCTCTCGCATGTTTTTCTGATCATCGTGAAAAGTCTCTATCTCTCCCTGCAATACCGAGTTGAAATCTTTAAAACAACTATATGAATGCAACTTGGTTATGCTGCGGCGTCTTTCCTGCAGGCCACCAGCTGCCTGCTTGCTTCCTCCAGTTTCCCACCAAGAGGCTTGCAGATCTGTGGAGAAGCCCTGCCAAAAGCCATCTGGCACAGAATGCAGAGACTCCTTCTTCAACTGGCTTTTGTTCAAATCTTCCTGCAGTACCTCCACGAGGATATCGAGGTCCTCTAAGCCTTTTAGAGTTTGCCCAACGCTCTGCTTGCTCTGAAACAGCAACAAAAACGGGGAGGGTGGAAGATGGGGGAGGGAAATCAGACATGAAGTGTCCTGTTCTCACTCAGTGATAGAACATGAAACATGCCTGAGGAAGCTGGCAGCACAGAGTTCAAGGTGTTATGCATACCTGTCTAAGCTGTTTCTCTGTATAAGGGTGAACTCTTCTCTTTTCTGTTGGAAAGAAAGGAAGAAATAAGCTATTTTGAGTTGGGGGCAGGGGAATACACAGAAGATATTCTTATCAGAAATTTTGCCCCAGATGGCAAATGGATAACACATACGTGATGGTGATGCACAGCTGGCCTACTCCTGTAATTAAAGGGGAGTTAGGAACCAGGATGGGTCACTGATCATGGCAGAGAAGTTGTCCAGCTCTTTGGGTACCTAACAGTGACGATCCTACTAGAAAAGGAGGCTCTGTTACCAAGACAGGAGTTTCCTAACCTGTTTTTCCTGAAGATCCCTTGGTTACCATCTTCATTAATGAGCCTTCCTGAGGAGACAAAAACACCCAACTCAATTTGGGATGCTTGCACATAAGAGAAGATGAACAGTGGCAAATATTGTAACACAAACAAAACAAATTATGTCCTGCACTATGTACTTTGCACAGCAGAGACTGCAGGTGAATAAATTTCCATGAGTGGGTAATTCATGGCAACCTTATAAAGATCTTTGACAGATGAGGTGTCCGGGAGTCTACAAACTTCTTGGGCTGTTTTTACAGGTTGTTCAGAAATTTGGGTTGCTCGAGCAAAATTGTTATTGGTTCCTGGGCCATCTTTGGCTTGATTGCACGATGTGTAGTATCCAGGACACAAATGGGTTCTTGCTGTCACTGTATTGGAAATATTTCTAGTACAGGATCTCAACCTATTAAAAATTTGGTATATTCTTCACCTTCATCAAAAATGTTAATTTGGTGGATGGAAGAGGCAGCAACTGTAGGTGTAACCTCTCCAGAACACTGGCAGAGTGGGAGTGTGATGTGTGTGCACCAGGATGCTACACCTCTGGGAGCAACCCTTCTGAGCTCAAAATGAGTCCTCACCTTATTGTGAGCTGGGTCCAGGCCTTTGGAAAGCCGAATTTTTCTCAGTAATTCCCGTACAGGCATCTTTACTCTCACACCCATGTAGCGCTTCTGAGGGGGATCAGAGCTAAATCCAGAGTCTGCAAAAGACATAACATGGTGCTTAAAGTAACATAATTCTCCGAGCTACTGTAAAATAGTAGGAGGATGAGGTCACACTTGAGAGATGGTCTGTGATTCCAATGTTCATCATTAATTGTGGGAAATATCCACATCACCCCACATGTTCCTTAGCTCTGGCTTGCTTCCTGCTCAACGATTAATGTTTTGCTTCTCAGGCTACAACAGACTGTGAGGCCTCACAAAGGGAATTCTTTTCTTAAGAAACAAAACTAAAACAAACCCCAAAGCTGGCTGTGAGATTTTCAGTCTGAGAGCATAAGCAGGGAGCTGGGTTAAACTGCAAATTACCTCATGAAGGCTGTTGTCAAACTTCAGTGTGCAGGGACAGTTTCAGTTTTGAGTGAAGGAAGAGGAGAGGCTGTCCCAGGTGTAAATGTGGCACTGATGCTGGAAAGAGGACAATAGGGGCAGGGTAGCAATGCAGAAGGAAACTCAGATGGATGGTTGGGGAAAAAGAACGAAAAAAAAAAAAAGTGGGATTTTTCTGGTTTAGAGCTTTCAGTGGTGCAGAAATAAATGTTCTATCTTAAGACTTGGCCTTGGGAAGTTTTTATCGGTGCCCTTCAGCTCAGGGGTACCATACCGACTTAGAGCACATGATTGCTTTTGAGGAATATGTCAGCACTGTTTAGATTACTGCCTCTTTTAGTTATGTCCTAATTTTCATCTGTTTCATTATATCTGTCTTTGCAGTTTACTGTCGTTTGTTATTTGTTATATATATATATATATATATATATATATCAGTGGAACAATGATGAGCAGAATTGTTTCAGAAATGAGATAGTGATGTGATGTCTGATGTCTTTCTCCAATGATTCTTGCTGTGTTTGGAAATCAATGTGGTGTGATTCAAAGGGAAGAAATTACTTTCTGTAGTGAAATGAAATAGTTATTTGAGAATATATAGTTGTCCCAACAAGTTGTCTTTGTCAAAACAAGCTGCTCTGTAATTGTTTGTGTTAGGTCTTCAGTATCTTGTACTTAAATTCCCAAACTTGAAAGACTTGCCCAGATTAGAAGCTTAAATGCATTGCTTTTGAAATACCTTTTACATAACATTGTGTCATGTGTCCCCCCTGCCCCAAGGATTATCTTCTTTTTATAGAATGCATGCAGTAACAGCTATTGTCACTATAAAATGATAGCTTTGTTGCATTAGTTCAGGGTCTTCCCAAATAGTTAGCCTGTAAAATACACCATCTAGAAGGGCACTGTTGCAAAGAAGCCCAAGTGTTGGAAGTCAGAGTGTGTGCTACTGAGGATAGGGAGTCATCCAGCAGCAGTGTTTGCTGGAGCAGACACTTCTCTTCATTGTGCAGCTTCATGGCATAAGGAATGAAAACAGCAATTGTGATTAAAACACACTTCTGGTTAAACAACACAACAGCCTAAAATGAAAAAGGTGTATGTGGCCTGGGCAAGCAGTTCCTATTACAGGAGCAGTCAGCATTAAGTAAAACATGAGGTGCCTGTACCAATATTCCTCCTTGACCAAAATCTGTGTGTGTGCTCTGTAGCAGCTGCTGGAGTCTGGCTGGGTAGGTCCTGTGGAGCAGAACTGTAGGAGCTCAACAGATGGGAATGGGACACCTCCCCAAACTTGAGTTGTCTCAGAGTAGGCAATATTGGCATGGAAACCAGCCACACAAGATGTGGTTTCTAGTTGCGTGATATTGTTTCTCTTCCCTGCTCCAGGCAATGAGAGACTGACACC
>NW_010294979.1:75108-78872 GCF_000700745.2 Antrostomus carolinensis
CATTTTGAATATGTATTGAATTGTCATTTTGTGCTAAGATTTCTGGCATTTCTGAATGTTTAACCTATCACTGAATAATTAAAATATTGTGACTTCAAAAAACATAGCATATTTCTCAGGCTGCTCTAGAAATGGAAATTATTCATTTTTTTAGACTGGTGTTTTGACAATGAATTATTTATTCTTTGTAGGGTATTTTAAAGACCTCTCTGAAAATCTTTATAAAAAGAAAACAAAATTTCTATTATTATCTTTCAAGCTATTTTACAGTAAAAATACCATGTGATGGATCAGATTACATGCTCAGATGTATCCTTGAAACTGAAGAACCAGGCAAAGGCGATGATTCACCAAACACATTTTCATATGACTTTGTAACGTTAATAACTCAGAAGGTCATGTCTATTACTTCACTGTTAGATTCGGAACCAAACTTGCAATTCAGAATGTAAATGAGCAGCAAAATACTAGAGATAGAAATGATGGACTATTGAGCATCCTTTAGAAAACAGAGTGATTTCTGACTTCAGCAGCAGACCACAACAAAATAAGACACGAGTAGGAGAGTGTGCCCTACATCTTCCATATTCTTACCACAGAAGCTTAATGTGTGCTACTGTTAGTACAGCTCTCTACTAGCACAAAAGGAGCTGGCAAGTCAGAGTACTTCATGGCTTTGCAAAACAATCATCATAGTGTTGCATAAAGTAGAAAAAGTGAATAAAGGTTTGATCTTACCAGTGGGAGCAGACATCTCTTGAGGTTTACATGAAGGAAGAGGGTAGATCTTGGGACTTGCAACGTTAAACTCAGTTAATCCAGAGTTTGGCAACGATGGGCTCTGTTGAAAATAGCTTTTCGGACTGGCAGTTTCTCCAGGCAGTGGAGATCCCTGGCCTGGACTACAGCCACAGATTTCATTTTCACTGGTGTTTTGGTTAACCAGTAGTTCAGGGCTTGTGCAGACTGTTTGCAGCATTACCACTGTGCATGTAGAAGAAGATGAGAAAGAAGAGAAGAGGAAATAAACTTATTCAGTTGTGTTTAAAAAAAACCAAAAAAACTAAAAAACCAAAAAATCAATCCAATTTCACATTGAGAACATGGTAATTGTATTTAATTCTCCAATGTAATTAGCCACTATGAGCTGGATCCACTTTCTTTCTTCTCTTTTTAGCAGCAAGTTATAGCAGCTGCAGAATAAATCCAGCCTTGGAATCCCAGCAGTCACTGGAAACACCTTTTGAGAGTTTCTTGGCTGCAATTCTCCCTTGCTCTTTATAATCAGGTATAGCTTGAAGGACGTCAGCCTGGGAAGGCCCCACCCTCTTTCCTAACAATCTGCAGCAGCTGATGAAGAAATGACTTTTCCCAAGAAGAGATTGTACAAGTTGGAAAATATTTTTCCTTGGGTATGAAACAAAAAAAACCTCTGAACTCTGACTGATTTACTGCAAATGGCATGAGTAGGGGAAAGTGACCTCTGACTTAATTAGACTAGTTGACAGGTTTGTGCAAACAAGTAACTGATCCCAAAGTATTTTGTGAATTATTTTCTCAAAAATGGGGGGCGGGGGGGGAAAAAGAAGCAAGCAGTTCTTCCAAGGCTGTGTAAGAGCACCTTTTGCTCACAGCCTTCATAAAGCCAAAATAAGTAATCTTCCCTTAAACATGAAATTTCAGTGAAGGAAAGACATCCCCTACAATCTGCATAGCTTTGAATCTGTGAAGATAGAGAAGTGCTGTGTGCTCCATTAAGGAAACTATTGTTTCTATTTGTGTAGGGGGTTGAGGTTTTTTGTTTCTTTGTTTTTCTAGTTTTGGGGGGGGGGATTAGCAAGGAAGGATTATTAAATATTGTGTCAGATGCAACTGTTAAAACACAATAGGATTAAAAATCTATTTAGATGGGTACTCTTCTTACAGGAGGTCTATTTGACTTGTCACAAGGAGACTTCAGTACCAGATTTAAACTCCACTCTTGTGTCCCTGGGAAATGGATATCATTGTACAATCCTACTTGAGGGCTATGGCATTTCAACTCAATAAGGAGGTTTTTCTCTCAAGTACCTAGTTTGGAGAAAGGTTAAAATGTTTACCAAATGCAGCAGCTTCCTTAGCTGTGTTTTGGAAAGCATTTCAGCTTTGCTTCCAAGCAGAATCATCTCGTATATCAGTCTGAGGAGAAAGCAGCCAGGCTTTCTAGAGCAAGTTAAAAAGAACAATGTTACGTACCTGTTTTAGTTTAAACTGGTAATGACTCCTCTCTAGAGACCTGCACAATCTTCTGTCCCCCTCTTTCTCTGTACTGAGCATAATAAATCCAGTCTGAGAGATGCTGAAGGAATTATTTAGGTATTGATCAAAGCCAGGAGGTCAGACACTTGTAGAACAGACGAAGAATCAGGAACCAATCTGCACTGCAGTAGCACTGGGAAGGCTGTTACCTGGCTCCCTGCCCCACAGATCTTACTACTTAGTAACGTTACTGCACTTGGATCTGAAAAACATGAATGCATAGGGGAGAGGCATCTCTAATGGATCCACATCTTTGCATGGCTGCACATGATTTCAACTAACAAGGGCAAGGCAGCGCTCTTTTATTCCTGTGAAATCTACAGGGCTCTGAAGGTCCTGTTCAGGGATTAAGGATGTGCAGTGAGCCAATATTCCTGTTTCTTCCTTAGTGGATTGTAACCAGTTTGCTTAAGGGAAGTGATTTGTTAAAGGATATTTCAGAAATTAAAAGGTTATTTACCTTTCTGACATTAAGACAGCCGCAGAGAATGCTTATTTTTAACTAAGAACACACTTCTGCTCTGCTTTGGTATGTATTTTCTCTGTTTCACCCACTTTGCCTTGTTGATTGTATGAGTCTAGGACAAGCTCTAGCCAGGGTCCAGTTCCTTAGTGACATGAAACAGTATGTTATTCTGTTAATAGTACTGTTCAAATCAGTAGGATAAGGCATCGTTTAAGGTACTACTCAACACTTGGATAGGTGGGAGAATTTGTCCTGCTGCAAACAGGAAATTACTGCAGTGAATCACTGCATTTATTAGGCAGTAAATCACACCAGAGATTTCCCATCTTTCTATTCCCTTCCATCCTCCAACCCATATATTGGATAGTTTTCACTGCTTGTTTATAATATGCTGTTACAATCACAGTGAAAGCAGGAATTAGCCTGGTTTTATGGTACATAAAGGACCAAAATGTATCCCTGTGGCCATGAGAAGAGAAGCAGATTTCTAAAACTAGCAACAAAAACCTTGGAATGTGACCACTACAAGAAACGGCCTCCAAGGCTTTGTATTTGTTTAACTGGGAATCTTGTGGTTCTCCTGCTTCCAACTTCAATAGGTACCTGATATTTTAAGCAAATACTTTGTTACTCTAGTTTCAAACAGCTCTTATGAGCCTTATTCTATAAACAAGTACTATTGGAAATGACCTGTCCATTTACATCTTTTACAGTCTTTTCAAGAGCAATTTTAAATTTGCACTTGCTAATGGTGCTACACTGTGTCTTCCTGTATACATCATGGCAAAGCAAGTTTCAGCATGTACAGCAAGCAGAGAGATTGCAAATATGTCTTTCTAGGATCTGGAGATGCCGCTCCAGTTGATACCCCTTGATTCCTACAGCTATGGGCAGAACTATTTAGCTTATTATCCAGTGAACCTTGGGATGGGAAAGGTATTTTCTACCCAGGGGCATAGAATATTTTCATTATTTTACACAGTTTTAGTAATTTCTGCTT
>NW_010294980.1:0-540 GCF_000700745.2 Antrostomus carolinensis
TTGAACAGGTAGACAGGTTCGGTGCCATAACCCTTTATTTTAGTTAGTTTTAAAAATCGGTTAAATGACTGATAGGTTCCCTGTTGAAATGCGAAGATGATATTGCATTCCTTTTAAAAAAGAAAAAAAAAAACCCATCCCATCCCCAACCTTGCTGTCATTAATGACACTAAAGTAGTAACAGCACTTTACATTTATAATACAGACTTTCATCCGAAAATGTCTTTTAGATATATTAGCTAATTAAATTGTCAAGCACGGAGTGAGCGCGTGAAAGTCTTCACTGAAAGCACCAACTTCTGGGATCAAACTAAGGGAAAATTTATACAGTGATAGTTCCCAAGAACTGAAGATCAGAAATGAAGACTATCAAATCAAACTATTATGCAAGCATATTATTATATATAAAGCACTATGGATGGAATAAGTGGCTGTATCAGCCATACAGAATGAATGGTCCTTTTTTAAGAAACTGCTTCCAGCCTCAGGCATGGAAAAATACTGTCCTGTTACAGACTGGTGGGGTTGGAAGGGACCTCA
>NW_010294981.1:0-4767 GCF_000700745.2 Antrostomus carolinensis
TCCCCTTGTTTTGTCATTAGTTGTCCTTAAGCCAGTGTCAATTTAGAGCCAACATTTCAGAGGCTCCCAGGGAATAAAGAGGAGAGGGGACACCCCCCTCAGCCTCCGCTCAGCCACAAAGTCCAAGAGCTAAAATGCAGCATCCTCAGCAAGACCAGATGGGCTGATGTTGGAGGAAAAACACCTTCCAGGACTCCCAGTAAAACCACCGCAGCCGAGCGGGACGCGGCGCAGCAGGTGATGGGAACATCTCCTCCCTGCTCTACCAACAGCAATTCCCTGATAGAAACCAACAAGTCGCGGTCACTCGGTGAGCAGCTGCTCTTCCCAAAGGCTTTGGGTCCCCAAATCTGATGCAAGACAAGTCCTCAGCTCCAAGCACCGTCTGCTTCTCTAGATGTTCCTTTAGCTTGAGGCGGTTTCGTTTCTCCGGCGCTCGCAAGACAGGTTTGTCCTTCCCAGACAAACAAAGCAGCAGCCCAGTTTTCCCATTTCTATTTGATACGGCACCCACAAGGAAATAAAATTCAAAAAAATAATTAAAAAACCCCAAACACAACTATTTTAAAAGCTGGAACAAATGAGTTAATATGATATTATTATATATTAATATTATACCGGAGAAGCAAGTATATCCAGGGACGAGCTAGAGCTGGTTCTTAGCACAGAGAAATATCCTGACAAAGGTGGGACCAAGTAATTTGGCACCATCAACTGAAGTTAATTTCAACTGGAGTTGATTCAGGGAAGTCCCCAGGAGGTTACAACCCCTTCCCTGTCTTGTCTTTCAGGGCTCCTCCATTGTATTAACCCACATTTTTGTCTTCCTCGACTCCTACGCGACCAACCGCATCGTCCAGATGCTATTCCCGGCCTCAGACCCTCCAGAATTAATTGATGGGTTATAATTAACAGGCTGACACACAGCAAAGTTGAAAGGCAACAGAAAATAACATGTCATCCTACCTGCCTGACCGAGAACCAGCTGTACCCAGAAGGAAAAAGAAACCAGCAGACACTCAGGAAGAGTCCCCGGGAGCTGAGGGAGCTGCAGGTGCAGAGAAAATAGAGAGAAATCCTCCAATTTCTACCTCTGGACACGAAGGGAGGTGCAACCTACACTTCCATCTCGCAGGAGTCCAAGTGAGGTGCCTGAGGTCAAGGCCACGACATCCAGAAGTCACAGGTTGCTGCTGGAGGCTTCCTCCAGCTCCTGGGCTGGAGCTTTCCAGGTGCCCACGCGCTCCAGGAAGCATCAACCACGCGCAGGGTGGATCAGCAGAGACAGGACGAGCTCCAACGCTCCATCCCTGGCCGGGCAAGACCAAAGTGTCCTCAGGTCTGGAGTCTGTGTATGAGGGATCTCTGATCTGCCACGAGAGATCTCTGATCCACCTCCTCTCTGAACCATCCAGGGCTAAAGCTTTTTCCAGTGTGCTTCAAAATCCTCCTGGCAACTCGAACTCCAGCCTTCCTGCAAAGCTGTTGATACCGGCCGTCATCACAAGCGTCCCAAGGCAAGACACACTCTCACCCAAAAGATCTCCTCTGATGTTTCTTAAAAGGAAAATCTCCCCATGGCCACGTGGTTCCAGTGATCTCCACAGTCCCACCAACAGAAAACAACCAGTTTCCTTACTCCTCTCCTCTCCAGTAGCACCAGGAGTCACTACGAGCGGAGCCGCCGGGCAGAAGCAGCCGACAGCCCTGGAAGAGTCGAGTTCCTGCCTCCGAGGGAGCGTGAAATGAAAGATAAAACTAGAAACCAGCCCTGGTGGCTGCTCTGCTCCTTGCAAAGCCACTTGTCTGCCACGGAGGAGAAGGGTGAGGACACGCCGCGTACCACGGGCCGTGCAGCACCTCCGGGTACCTGGGAACGAAGAGATGTGCTCCGTGTGCAGGTCACACGTTTATTTCTGCTCTTGTTTCTTCAGTGTCCAGGTGAGACATCACCTTTATAACTCCATCTGTACCTGCTGCTTAACGCCACACAGCTTGGAGGTGACACCAGCTGCCATCAGCCAGCCCCAGAGCAGTGGAGGAGGCAGCTGGTGGGTCCTTCTTGGAGGATGAAGCACCAAAAGTGAATCCTTCAGCCCTTGCCCGGTTCAAGGCGCTGGCAGCAGCTGGCTGAAGCCTTGTGGGATGCTCAGTGCTCGCAGTGAGGATGAGGTGGGTGGTGAGGAAGTCACTGAGGGTAGTTCATCTTCCAGAGATGACCTGGATGGACAGCCAGGCTGTCGGTGACGGCGCTAGAGATGCTGAAGGATTTAGCGGGAGCGAGAAGGTGCACGTGAGTATCTCCTGCACACGCCTTGAGGGATGTGCCTACAGGAGAGAAAATCCTCCCCGTGACAAACAGGTCACTAAACCAGAGCCCCAAGGAGAGAGGAGGAGGGTGGTAGTAGAAGAAAGGTGGTGACACTCAAGTGATAACGGGGTGATAGGCTCCTTTGCCAAGGTTATAGGCAGAGTTTGGTGGTGAAGGACAAACCAGCTCCGTACACCGAGGAGTAAAAACCAAACGCAGTTAGATGGGCATCTGCAGCAGCTTCAGGAGACCAGAAGCATCCCAAAGCCTTTGAGAAGGGCTTTCTCCTAGAAAGATTAATTTCCACTCTTCCCCAAGTCCATCCACGTGCACGGACCACTACAGCCTAACGACGCTGCAGCAAACGGGGACGCTTTTCTCTTGGCCTGATGGGGAAGGAGAGACGTACAGAAATATCTCCAACACTGGCATGGACTACGTGACACGGTCCAGGATGACAGAGCATCTCCCCACATGGCAAGAGCATCTTCCCACATGACAGAGCACCTCCCCACATGGCAAGAACCATGGTCAACCATGGCATGGACTATGTGACACAGCCCAGGACGACAGAGCATCTCCTACATCCCACACAAGCAAGAACCATGGTCAACCATGACATGGACTACGTGGCACGGCCCAGGATGACAGAGTATCTCCCCACATGGCAAGAGCATCTTCCCACATGACAGAGCACCTCCCCACATGGCAAGAACCATGGTCAACCATGGCATTGACTATGTGACACGGTCCAGGATGACAGAGCATCTCCTACATCCCACACAAGCAAGAACCATGGTCAACCATGACATGGACTACGTGGCACGGCCCAGGATGACAGAGTATCTCCCCACATGGCAAGAGCATCTTCCCACATGACAGAGCACCTCCCCACATGGCAAGAACCATGGTCAACCATGGCATTGACTATGTGACACGGTCCAGGATGACAGAGCATCTCCTACATCCCACACAAGCAAGAACAGTTGTCAGTCACCATCGTCAACTAGAACGACACCATCCTTCAACCACCAGTAGATCCCAACCAAGTACTTTGTGTTCTTCCAAAGCCATCCGAGCAGACTCTAAGCACCCAGGAAAGCTGATGGTCACAGAGCTTCACGTTCTACCTCCAGTGAGTGCCAGACCCAACCTAAACCCACAGCTCAACATCACTTCCAGCTTCAGCTTCAACCTCACACCAGGTTTTACCTCAGGGGGAAGAAGCCCCAAGAGATTGGGAAGCGACACGGGTACCCCCCAACTCACCCCAGGAAATAAAACCCGAGGAGAAGCCGACACCAGCCAAAGCCAAACAATTCAGAAACATTTGGGACCATCTTAGTTCAAGTAAAAGGTTGATGACCAGAACAAACGCGTTCCTAACACGCGGGGTCGCACGGAAGAGACTCGGCAACGCAGGCACCAGCACCCAACCGCGACACCCCCACGTTCTCCGTAACGTTTGTGGGCACCCAACGCCTGACCGACGTGTCCATCCCCGTGAGCTGCTGCCAGGTGAGAGCCAAGGTGCTCCAAGCAGCTTTGCCACCACCTTGGTCCCTCCAAACACCACCAACCGCCTTGCACTGTGATTTAGATATTAAATATTAT
This sequence comes from Antrostomus carolinensis, assembly GCF_000700745.2. Taxonomy (NCBI): domain Eukaryota; kingdom Metazoa; phylum Chordata; class Aves; order Caprimulgiformes; family Caprimulgidae; genus Antrostomus; species Antrostomus carolinensis. The sequence continues at coordinate 3,926 of NW_010294981.1, forward strand.
TAAGTTGGTGACACAGAAGCTGTTTAAACCCCGACCTGCCGGGCTCGGGGAGCAGCAGCGGCGTTTACATGTGCCGAGGAACCGAGGTGTTCTGCTGCTCAAAACCCACTTTGACACCCCCTGAGTTGCACAATTCCCCTCTCACCCTGAAAAACACGCCGAGCCCGTAGGCAAACTGTGGGTTCCACAGGGTTGGGGTTTAAGTTGGTGACACAGAAGCTGTTTAAACCCCGACCTGCCGGGCTCGGGGAGCAGCAGCGGCGTTTACATGTGCCGAGGAACCGAGGTGTTCTGCTGCTCAAAACCCACTTTGACACCCCCTGAGTTGCACAATTCCCCTCTCACCCTGAAAAACACGCCGAGCCCGTAGGCAAACTGTGGGTTCCACAGGGTTGGGGTTCCTCATCTGGAACCCACCAGCTCCGTGGGATGAAATTCAGTGTCTAGGGGTTACCCAGAGCCCGGCACACGCGTCGCTCCGACGTCTTCGCTTCCATCCAGGCTGAATCCAAAGCAAGATCGATGTTGTAAAAATGCATTTCAAGGCAGCACAGACACACACACACACACACACAAAATGGCTGGCTCCCAAGACGAGCATTTCCATCCAATACTATAAAAAGGATAATAACCTAAAAAGGTAATTAGGACTTAACGGCTCGACAGGCTGAAGAGAAATCTGCAAGGAGAATGATGTGAAAGAGGGGAAAAAAAAACACCCCAAAACAACAATAATGATAAAAAAAAAACCCCAACAAGCACCTCACTATGAAATCAAAAATGTGAATTTTGGAATCTCTCGGAATCCTGACGCCACGGATTGTGAGTTGTCAAGAAATACT
>NW_010294981.1:4813-5093 GCF_000700745.2 Antrostomus carolinensis
CGGCCGGGTTGGGATGATTGTGTGAAGAGCAGAGGGAAAGAAATACTCCAGGTGACAGCCCTGTGGAGGAATTTCTGATGGAGGTAAGAAAGAAAAGAGGTAAAGCCCCTGTGGTAGAGGTTGGGATTTTTATGTTATCAAGAGGAGAACGTGCACGAGGCTTTAAAGAAACACAGAGCTCGAAAGAGAACCTCAACAAAGAGAAAAGAGCTGAGAGAGTCTTTAAAAAATGAATAATAATGAATTCACTGAGTGTAAAAGGAGAGTCGTTCAGAAATTG
>NW_010294982.1:0-439 GCF_000700745.2 Antrostomus carolinensis
GAGAAGGCTGAGGTATTCAACAACTTATTTGCCTTAATCTTCACTAGCAGGTGCACAAGCCATATCCCTCAAGTCTCAGCAGGCAGAGGCAGGGACTGGGAGAATGAAGAGCTGCCCATTGTAGGCAAAGATCAGGTTCGAGACCATCTGAGGAACCTGAAGGTGCACAAGTCTATGGGACCTGATGAGGTGCATCTGCAGGTCCTGAGAGAACTGGCAAATGAAGTTGCCAAACCACTGTCCATCATATTTGAGAAGTCCTGGCAGTCTTGTGAAGATCCCACAGACTGGAGAAAGGGGAACATAACCCCCATTTTTAAAACATGGAATGCGGGAACTCAATCATGGACTCTGCTACACGATCAATATGATCAAGCAAGAAGCCATTTATTTGTTCTAATACAGTTATATTTATACCCCAAAACTAATGAAATCACCC
>NW_010294982.1:473-1613 GCF_000700745.2 Antrostomus carolinensis
TGGGACAAGAAGCTCGACATGAGTCAGCAGCATGCAACTGCAACCTGGAAGGCCAACTGGATTCTGGGCTGCATCAGAAGAGGGGTGGCCAGCAGGGCGAGGGAGGGGATTGTCTCCCTCTACTATACTCTTGTGAGGCCCTATCTGGAGTATTGCATCCCAGCCTGGATCCCCCAACACAGGAAAGATGTAGAGCTGTTGGAGCAGGTACAGAGGAGAGCGATGAAGATGATCAGAGGGCTGGAGCATCTCCCCTGTGAGGAAAGGCTGAGAAACTTGGAGTTGTCTAGCCTGGAGAAGAGAAGACTCCAGGGAGACCTCACTGCAGCCTTCCAGTGCTTGAAGGGAGCTTATAAATGGGAGGGAGAATGACCTTTTACGTGGGCAGATAGTGACAGGACAAGGGGAGATCGTTTTAAACTAAGAGAGGGGAGATTTAGGTGAGCTACTAGGAGGAAATTTTTCACCCAGAGGGTGGTGAGGCACTAGAACAGGATACACAGAGAAGTTGTGGGTGCCCCATCCCTGAAGACATTGAAAGCCAGGTTGGATGGGGCCCTGGGCAGCCTGATCTAGTAGTTGGCAATCCTGTCCACAGCAGGGGGGTTGGAACTTGATGATCTTTAAGGTCCTTTCTAACCCAAGCCATTCTCTGATTCTATGAACATAACCCCCATTTGTAAAAAGGGGAACAAGGAAGATCCAGGGATCAGTCTCAGCTCAGTGCCAGGCAAGATCATGGAGCAGATACTCCTAGAAACTATGCTAAGGTACATGGGAAGTGAGGAGGTGATTGGTGACAGCCAACACGGCTTCACCAAGGGCAAATCATGCCTGACCAATATGGTGGTCTTCTATGCTGGAGTTACAGCATTGGTGGATAAGGGAAGAGCAACTGATGTCATCTACCTGGACTTGTGCAAGGCATTTGACACTATCCTGCATGGATGTTGGAGAGGCATGGACTAGATGGATGGACCACTCAGTGGATAAGGAATTGGCTGGATGGTTGCTCTCGAAGAGTTGCAGTCAATGGTTCAATGTCCAAGTGGAGACCAGCAATGAGTGGCATCCCTCAGGGATTGGTATTGGGACTGGCACTGTTTTAGCATCTTTGTCAGCAACATGGACAGTGGGATT
>NW_010294983.1:0-30812 GCF_000700745.2 Antrostomus carolinensis
CATTGCCTCTGGTGTTAGTTTTATCTGCTATCAGATAAATCTACAGCATGCTCTTTTTAACTTGCTGTACTTGATGATAGGTTTTAATTTACATTTCTCTGCCTCATAATCATAAATGGCAGAAAAAAAAACCTATTAAAAAAAAGCATTAATCCTCCATGCAAAAGCATGTACTTGAAGATGTGTTAAGAAATGTTCACTCACTAGAAAACAGAAAAGGAAGATGTTAAATCTGTGGCAATAAACAGCAAAAAACCTCATCTTGTTAAAATCAATAGCCTTGAAAGAGATTTAAAACCTCGTTAAATTTGCATTAAATAGTATTCTCCAGCCATTAACATTCATACACAAAAAAAGACTCAGACTGTAGCCCTCTGCCCATTAACTCTGCAAACACATTTAGGGAAGGGATTGCCTTTGTTCACAATGTTCTGCTTTTTCTGTTCACTGTCAGTGAATAAATTTCTCTGCTGCCATTCAAATAAAAGAATTTAGTGCATGGGGAGGCTGATGATCCAGTGATTTCTTACCTTCTGTATCAGATGTGGAGCTCAGTTTTCTCCATGTCTCACCTATTGAGAGATCTCACTCCTTATAAATCTTTCATGACCTTATAGCTTAGTCCACAAGGGGCTTAACTTAGGTTAACAGTTGGTCAGGTAAAGGAATTCATAAAAAGTGCCAAGTGCAGCATGTGCAAACAAGTATGGTGAACACTAATATGAGTGGATCTGGACCAAAACTCCATCTTGGAAAGTAGAATCTTTTTTATCAGCTTCCTTGGCTTGACACAAAATATTTAAAAATAGAGGTCCTACTTCTGATCTCAGTAAAAGAAATATTAATGTTTCTGCTTATTTCAGTTTTGCTCATCAAAAAAGTTATTATTTCTATATCCATAAAGTTTCTAGACAAAGATCTATGTTAGATTTTACAGCTGTATGGGTGTTGAGAGTACATCTATATCAATAAACTCAAGTGTTCCCAGCAATGTTCTTGGATACTGAAACAAAATTTCTTGTACTAATGATTTGTGCAAATGTTGCCTGACATGTTTTTATTCCCTGTGTTCTCCCCAGCAATATGCTTGTGCTATTCACAGGTTTACATTATGCAAGGACCAATTGCAACTAGCACCCTGCACCCAGGCATGCTGTTTCCAAGAGTACTGAAGTCCACCAGCATGGGGGTGAGACATTATTTCTCAGGTAGCTTGAGCTGCCAGCAATGTTCCCAGGTGAAGGTTTTTACTGCTTAAGGTGCAGACCTATTTACCAGATGGAAACATTTCAAAGAGAAACATGACAAATAAAGAAACAACTGTATAATAAGTTAAACAATAAAATCTCGTATCTTTCTATTAATGTTTTTTTAAAAAAAAAACAAAAAAACCCAAACATTGCAAAGTATTCATCTTGGTCTGTTATTCTTGAGTACTTTGTTCTGTACACAACTGTGATGGAAAGCCATGGATAATATTGGGTTTCCAAGGGGCTTCTCAGCAAGGTTACAAAAACATGTCATGCTCAGTTATCCAGGGAGGCATCTTCTGCAGAGAACATGGCCAACATCAGCAATACCCTCACAAACTCAGCACAAGCATGCTATGGACCTGTCTGAGTAACTGGGGAACTATATTTTTTTTTCTCTATCCTTTTCTCCCTAAAGTCCTACTCACACTTTTGGTGGGGATCTGTTGCCCTGTCAGTAACACACTTGCAAGCCCAGCATGGCTGTAAGTATGTATTACAGTTTTTGCACTATTAGTGCTTGTGTTTAGTGCTTGCTTTCAGTGGGAATAGAAGATACTTAACTACAGTTCAAATAGAAATGAAGCAACTAATTTAGACAGAGTAATGTTGCATTACTACTTTAATTTATCTCTAGATTTAGCATGATTCGCTAATAAAACTTTAAAATTGGGACTCTGTTTCTTTGCTGTGAATTTGATTCAGCTAATCTGAACCTAATTCTGGTTTCACAGTCAAGATAAACACTTAGAGGCAAACCCAGTGAGCACATTGTAGAAATCTACATAGACTAAAGTCTGCTATTCATTTTTAAATAAAGGCAGTTTTGCCTCCTGGAAATAGTTATTTGCTTATTATTTTAAACTAGTTTGGCCAAAATTGTTTGTAAAAAATATTTTGAAAATGAGTAAATACTCTATTGTGACATGTTTTAACATAGTATTTCACAAATTTAATGAAGTAAAAAATGTTTCATTTCATATTCCAAAACTTAGTTGTTCAGGGGAAAAAAATGTAATAAAATATGTCCGGTATTTCCAATAGAGAACCTAAGAACAATAGACTACAAAAGCTTTCATTATCATCATCATCATCATCATCTCTCATCTTCTGCTACTACAGACAACTAAACAATTTTATTTATGGATTTACTGAGATTTATTCTTGTTTGTATGAAATACTTTTTACACCTTTTTTTTTCCCTCTATTTTACACTTAACCAGGAAAGACATATTAAAAATTCTTAAAATCAATTTAGGCTATTTTTAATTTCTAAATTTGAATACCTCCCTTCTCATCTCTTGAAGAATCCTCTACATTTCTGAGACCATAGACCTTACCTACGCTTATCAATAAAACAATACTAGTGCTACACCGACAAGCAAAGATGTTGATTAGACATACAGAAAATATTACCTGAGGTTTGTTGTTTAAACTTGTTGTTGTTAAGAATTTGTAAATTATCAGAATTTTTAAGAATGAAAAATAGTGTACTATAAACCACTAATAACGGAAACATTGTGCTCTGGGTGCTAACATCTTGCTCAAAGAAAAAGAGATATGAAGTTGTGCTAGTGTATTGTTGCTGTGTTTTGCACTGTGACTGCTGCACCCTTAATTAGAAAATTAATTAGTATTCTTCCATAACAAAAAATGAGATTTATACATTACTAGGCTAAGCTCATATAACTATAAAACAGGAGAAAAGAGACTGCTTGTTTTATCTTTGTTCAAAAGACTATTTCTTTACAACCCATGTATTCATAAGATCTTGATGGTACAGAAAGTAACATGGTCTATTCTTTATGTAAGTTAAAATATATTTTCATTAACACCGAATATGATTTTTTAATGGGAAATTCATTTTTTTCCTTGTCTCACTATCACATAGCTATATAAAGAATTAATTTAACCAGGAAGAAAATATTTTTTAGGAAAAATAATTAAGTAAAGCAAAGAAAATCTAATTACCCAAATTACTGCAACAAATAAATTAATAATTTTCTTTGGTTTCCTGGCTCTTGAATGTCTTAAGTCAGTGCTCTATTAATATTCTCCATTATTAATACTATTAGTAAGAGAGTAGTGAAATTTTAAAGCAGGTTTGTTACCCTATACATTTTTTGTAGCCAGCTATCAATTCTCCTGAACACATGTATGTTGTAAAAATAATAATAAAAAAATCACAATTATCGTAGCTGTAGTAAATTCTTTTTCAACATCCTCCATTTTTCAGAATAAGGTATGTCATTGATAATACACTGTGAGATGTAATGTGATATGGAAAATAACATAGTGAATAGAGGCGCTAATATATTCTAGGGCAGAAAACTTTCTGGTATGGAAAAAGAACTAACCACAGTCTGCTAAAAATTAACTACAGCTTGTGAAAACATTCAAGTTCAACTTCAGTCACTCTGGACTCAATCAAAGCAAATTTGACAGCCTAGGTGGTGATGTTTGTGTGGCATATTTTAAAAATTGGGGTTTTTTACCACTCTGAGCTGTAAGTATGGTTATACAACAATTCCAGCTTGGAAACTACAAACTGCTTTAGAACTACATGATCAATAACAGGAATTTAACTATATACATCATCCATATATAATTTAAGCCTGTGGAAAGTAGGACACTTTTGCCTCTCAGCAACAGGAAATGGAACTGTGCAAACATAGTTTCAGATAACTGAGATTTCCTATTTGAATTTCAGTGTGTTATCTTCTGAAATGATTATTGACTACCAATGGATCAGCAGCATCAGCAACCTGCACCCTCACCCAAACACTCGTCAGGTATTCCTGTCACAACAGGTTGGAATAGCGGTGGTCTGCAGGCCATTACTATGCTTTCTCCCTTTCTACTCTGTGTTTCTCTTGGCTCTTTTGGCTTTTGCTGTCAGGATCTGTCTCTGTGTGAGACCTTTTGGGATACACAGAAAAAAATAAAATAGCCACAGCATCAGTGTGGCACTATTATCTGCACCAGGGCCTTGTGCTAGGCCAGCAACTAATGTCTGAGCTGGTTCCTGATCTGAAATTAATAGAGAAGAATATTGCTGCTTGACCAAAATAATCTCTTTTATAGAAAATGAGAAAGAAATAAACTCACAGCCTGTCATCAGCTCCTCTGTTAAGCAACTGGGAGCATGACAATTCTAGGGCCAACTTTCAAATGTATGTTTAAATGGGCTTGGCAAAACTCTGCTTTTTAATGGAACATGTGTTTTATATGCAATGAGGCAGCTGATTAAAAAAAGCCTATCTTGGCAGATCCCATTGCTACGGTAGTGAGACACAAAATTTATATGAATGGAAGTTCATGATAAAATGACATATTAACTTAAAACTTTCACTTCCATCTAAAGATATTTAATCTGTTCCTTTTGTAAGATTGATTGTTGTCATTTATAATTGTGAATTATTGTAATTTATTTATTTAATAACAATGACAATAGAGAAATGGTGCCTAATGGCACTTTTGTACAAAAAGAACTCTGCTATACCTAAGCAGTCACTTTGAATTCATCATCCACCCTCAAAAATGGCAGGTGTATTGAACCAGAGATTTGGAAATGTTTAATAGGAAGATGGTCCTTGTGGGTCCCTTCCAATTCACAACATTCTACGATTGTATGATTCTATGAAATGTGCCAGATAAATTTCATCATCCTTCCTAGTTTGGTTAGATATATAGAGTGTAGATCACAAATCAATCTACAATATTGGGCTTGAGTTTAATTCATTTTGGGTAAAAAAAAATGAAGTAACATTCTTGGAAATGAGGAACTATTAAAAAATCAAATGTTCTGAGATACTATTCCACAAAATAGGAAACAGAGAAGTCAGTAAAAATTTTGCACACACTTGTATTTTAGAGCTATATCTCTACTCATGGTCTTAAAAAATATGTTCACTGATTAGCTGAAAGGTTACTTTATGTAGGATTGATCCAAGCTCCAAGTGTTAAGAAAGAGGTATTATAGAAAGACAATTACAAATTACAAATTCAAATTAAAGAAAATACCTTTTCAAGATGAAGCAACATCTTTAATGTTTTCAGGGAGCCGTAACATCTTTACCTGATATAGTTTCCTTTTTCCAAGTATATGCTCTAATAGGTAGTAGTTCCTACTGCACTTGTACCTCTGTGTCTGACTGGATCTTATGGTACCTCTGCTGCAGCTACTGCTCTTAGTACTACATATTCACATCAGGGAACTACAAAGCAGCTCTACTAGATTTACCAGTACCACAGATACATAACCACATTACGGCACTGTTTGTATCACCCTTTATATCTGACACAAAAAGAAAAAAACGCTAGTGCAGACAGCATGGCGTAGCCCTTCTCTCCTCTACCATACACAATGTTCCAGAGTAGCTGTGTTTGCAGGCATAGGTGAGTGCTTTAATTAGACCAAGATATATCATGTTAAAAAGTAGGCAAGCTTTCGGGCTTGCAGATCTGAAATAGAAGCAGCAAACTCCAAAGCTATATTCAAGACAAGAAAAATTAGAGTTTAATTTGTTACTTATGAGAACAGGAAGTGAGAGACAGAATAAAGTTGTTTCTCCAGAGGAAAATGAGAAAGAAAAGTTATTTACTCCTTTTGGAATATGGAAAGGCAAGACGGGGTCAGAAGGGTTGTAGTATAACACAAAAGCAGTATTTCTCTTAAATTTTAATATAGAGTAGAGTTATGAATTTTGCTTCTCAGTCTCATTTTTGGAAGATGCTTCTTAGTTCTTTAATGATCCAAATTAGAACAGGTATAGAGTGAATGTTTTGTAAAAGACACCCCTCCACTTGCAGTTTATAACTGCAAGCTTTGAACTCTCTATTAATAGCATGGAGACAGATAACAAGAAAAAAAATAATAATTGTGAGGCAAAAAACTGTTCAGATAGAGAAGATAGAGATTGGAGTCATGATAGCATAAAGCAGAGGAAAAAAATAGACAAATGCTCAAATCATGGTCAAAGCAAAGTTAGTGTAATGGGGATTGTGTTTCAAATCAAAGGAACATATATATATGTATAAAATAAAAAAATTAAATTCAAAGTTTCCCTGTTTTGGAAGAGAAGATGATTTACTAAAAACTTCATACTCCTTTCAGAAATTATTCTAATAGGAGGTTGTCACCTCTCTCTCTATATAGTGGGATACTTATCTAAGACTTATTTTACAAGATTACATCATCAGAAAAAGAGAGAAAAAAGTGAGAGAAACTAGTTAGCTCTCCCAGGAGATTTATACAGAAGCCAAGGCGGAGGCTTAATCAAGTAAATATATATATATTTTTTTTTTAAGTGTTAAAAAACTGTCAGGAATGCATAGCTTAATGTCTGTATAGGTTTGAGCCATCTCAAAGGTCAGTCATTTTCCAACTGTTATGTATCCATGCACTGATTTATAGTCTGGAGTCATCTGTCAGTGTGAAAAGCAGAGGCTCATCAACCCATTAGTTCTTCAGCCTTTAGTATTTCTTCAGGCCATGATGAATAATCATCCACATAACTACTGCACTGTGTTCACTGTGTTCACTTTCAACTGCATTACTGTCTCTGGACATCTTGCTAATATGCAGGAAGCATAGTTATTTTTCAGTGTTTAAAAAATGAACTGGAAAAACAATCAGAGGAAATTTTCCTACTGTCATTTTCAACACTGCCTCAACTCTCTCACATCAGAATGGATTCAGAAAAGGGTAACACTCCTATTTGGGGAAGAAAGTATGATAAATGAATGAAGCATAACATTGTTTATACTACATTTACTGATTGCCCAGCGTAGTTTACTATAGGGAGCTCTGAGCTAGCTAATAAGACTAATATCTAGTAAGTTAGCTAGTGGCACAACACAGCAACATACAGTTTTACATACTGGGTAGCAAAAGCATTAGGTTTAAAATAGCATTTTTGTCTGTTCAGTATGTTAAAGAGGCAAAATGCTTCCACTTTTAGTGAACATTTGAAATATGTGAGCTTTTGTCTGAGGCTGCAGTTGTTCTGGCAGACTGGGCAGAAAGCTGTGACCACATTGACTCAGGTAGTCCTTTCCTCTAGAGTCTCCTTCAGGGTGCAGTGTGGCGCAGCACTAGGCTAAAAGAACTGTCAGGCCAAGTGGAGAAAAAGGTGTTCCTTCAAGGTGTAAACAGTACACTAAAGTAATACAATACCAGGACTTGACAGCAGAAGTTACCTCATGACACAGTGCAGTCTCCCAGCATTTCACTCTCCTGTAACTCACCTCTAGCTCTTCCTGAGTCCCGATTTAGCTTCTCCTTTTTATCTTTTCTTTATTTTAGTATCAGTGTAAATCATTCACTTTCTCACCCCATCAGACTTTTTTCTCCAAGAGATACCACAGCAAAGATGTCTGTTATCTCCTGAGAGTCCTAAGCAATCTGGACATCTGCACTTCAGACTCAAGCCATGCTGCTGCTTCTTGCCAATTTGCTATATTCCTAGACTTCACTGCACCCTTCCAAGTTTTTGTAGAGTGGTTATTGACTAGCTGTCCTGCACCTGAAGCCTGATTTTGATCTGCATGGCTATTTTCTTCTGAAGTTCTCTCCCCTGCTTTGCCCTATCCACTACTGTCTTGGCAAGACAGGTTTAATTCACACAGCTCTTGACCTGTAACTCCAACACATGAATCCTCCACCTAATGATGTGAGTGTAGGATGTCCCAGATCCTCAGATTCCTTCTAAAGAATCAGAAGGAAATCACAATGTGCTTTTACTGTTTCACCCATTTATTAACAAATGCAAACTTGGCTAACTAATACAATAAATAAACATCAAACCACTTCGTGTGGGTGTACATTGGCAAGTTCTTCAGGACTTGCATTATACAATATTTTTCTCCCTCTCTTTCCTGTTAGGAAGCTGACATCATCAGTGACCTGACTGTGAAGTTTCCAAAGAACAGAAACTTTTCCTCACTGAAATCAGTGGGAGATTTGATGATTGCTTACAGGGGAGTAAGTTATCAACTGCTGTCAAGTTCTTATGAAAAAGAGATTGAAATAAAAACCAAACCAAACCAAACCAAACCAAACCAAGCCAAAACCAAATCAAACCAAACCAGTGACTTCAACATTGACAGATAAGTATTGTTTCACTTTTTCTATTTTATTTTACTTTATTCAGTTACCCATTCCATATAGGTTAAGAGAGATGAAAGCTAAATGCTTCACAAGAGCACTGTGCCCAAACTTATTCAAAAGCTCCCAGGAAAACCAGAGACTCTCAAGAAATTTGACCAGTAGCAATTATAGAAAGCTTAGAGTGTCACTAAAACTGTAATGCACCTTGACAAAAAGTAGAATTAGCAAGACTTCAAAAGACTTTAGTGGTTTACATCAATATGTGAAAGTCTCAGTAAACAACTCTGATTAAAGTATGACAGTTCAATGAATCCTGTGGGTATGATATGAATAGAGTGTGAACAGTGCTCATTATGAATGCAGTAAAAATGACAGATTTCATGGTACTCAGGAAATGAAGGTGCTTGTAGGAAAAGATTCTGGAAATAAAAAATACAGTTCAATAAAATCTGTTATCAGTTACATATCCCACTGGATAGAATACTGAAAGTAATTTTTTAAAAATTGATTGTTTTAATTGATAAGATGGAAAAGTCACTGAACATTTAATGAGTATAACTGCATACAGCTTTGAAACTCACTGTTACGGCTCAAGCTGCTGTTACTTAGGTATAATTAAACACATTTGGAAAAGTCTTTTTGAAATACAGTTAGTGGAAGAAATTTTATCCCTCTCTGAGAATTCCTGATTTTGGAAGACACTCAAACATTAGGGTGATCAGTGACAGTGTAGAACTCCATTAAATAGGGATTCATACCAAAATTGGTATGAAAAGAATTTGTACAAATGTTGAAAATCTATCAAAATATATTTTTAATTGAAAAATAAGCATTGTAGAATAAAGAAAGTCTATAGCTATTTAAAAATGGATTGGGTAGCTGCTACAAAAACAGAGTACCTTAGGAATACTTTGAGTTAATTTCACTAAGATGAAAATATATTGCATAATGGAGTAGCCTTTATTTTGACTCACTACCTGGCTAATGGAAATGTTCTCCTTGGCTTTCACTTAGGAAAATGGTAAAAAGTAAGGTGGAGTCCCCATCTTCCACAAAATAATGTCTGATTTTCAACCTCAGTGCAGTATAATGAAGCCTGTATGCCTAAACTATATCTGAAATTCAAATTAGAGTATTTGGTTCAGAGTATTTTGACATTAATACTCCTGAATGTTCTGGAGAACAACTGTTCTGGAGATTGGCTTACTTTAGAATCGGAACAACTTTTTAAGAAGAAAAAAACAAAACAAAGCAAAACAAAGCAAAGCAAAATCAAACCCCATACCTTCCTGTTGAGGCTGCTGGTATCCTTAGCTGAAAGTAGCCATGTCATAGTTTTAACAAAGACCAATGAAACAGCTAGAGGGAAGGTATCAGTATCTATTGGCCAACAATCTCATCTTAATGTGTTAGTAGGAGAAAAAACAATAGTATGTACAAAATGCAGTAGTAGCTGCAATCTCATAATGTTTGGAAGTAAATTAAATAAATGATGAATTGTGTTTTTGGATGCTCATCTGAATGTACCAGAGCTGTAATCTGAAAGATAATTTGTTTATCGAGTTGAACTTGTATTATTATTAATTTGCTGCTAATGTTTTTGGTTTAAATACTCACAACTGAAGGATATCTCAGAGAAAAAAAAAATAATTTTTATGTTTAGAACAAAAACAGTAAGACAATAAAAATGCATCCAGAAGATTTTATGCATCTACCTCATTTTATCTCAGATTGCAGTATTAGAGATTATTTTATTTATTCAGAAAATGCTTACATTTCTTGAGCAAGTAAACTGCTGCTTATTGGTTTTGTGAAGGGAATTTCAACAATGCACTGTGCACTCAGTGTCCAAAAACAAAGGGATGGCTGTGACGCCTACTTTGTAACACAAAGAAGTTGTAGAGAAAGATGTACTTAGGTTCATCTGTTTTCTATAATTTAAAAGGGATACTGCTAGTTTAAATGTACTATCTGGAAAGTATTAAATTTTGTTTAATTGCTGAAGACAATACTTCCTGAATTGTGGAGCTAAGCTTCAGTGACATTGTGTCCTTCATGTTGCTTGCAGTATTGCAGGAGGAGAAAATATTAATTTTCACTCACTATTTTGGACACTTTTAATTGCAGCTGAGATGGACTGACGTGGTAGAGGTCATGTGAGATTGAAAAACATGACCGAATAGCAGGGAAACTGTTGAGAGTTTCAAAGTGGAAACTCTACTACAGTTCTGAAATACTTGGTTGGTGCATTTGGAAATGTACTGAAATATTAGCTCCAGAGGGGCCAAAATACACTGCATATATTTCTCAAAGGATTTATGTCTTTTTTTCAGTAAGTTCTTGACATGCAGAACAGCATAATGATCTCTGAAGATCCAGGTGAGCCTGAATTGTGAAGTCCATGACATGGCATGTGTGCGTCACCCAGGCTGGAGCAGAGCTCTGGAGGTCTCAGTCCAATCTTCTGCTCACAACAGGCTCAGTTGTGAGCTCAGACGAGGTTGCCCAGGGCTTTATCCTGTTGGGTCTTGAGAACCTCCACGGACAGAGGCTGCACAGCTTCTCTGGCTGACCAGATCCATGGCTTGACTGTCTTCAGGGTGAGAAAGGGATTCCATAACCAGAGCCTGAACCTCTTTTATTTTGACTTCTTCTCACTGTCTCATATCCTCCTGCCATGCACTGCTGGGAAGAGCCTAGCTCTTTCATCTTGTTGACTTTGACAGGAGGTGCTGAGGGGCTTCTGTCAGGCCCCCTCAAAGTTGTCTCTGCCCCAGGTTGAACCAGCCCCAGTCCCTCAGCTTCTCCTCACAGTTTTCTTCCAAAGTATTTGCTGTTTTATTTTGTTCAGAGATAGCTGAATGATAAATCAAAGTTTTTTTAGACTAAGGGCCCAGTTAAAAGTTCTAATTAATGTAATATATTGGACTATAAAATAAGAAATACAGTTTGTATAGGTGTATCAGTACAACACAATTCAGTACTATGCACTGCACTAAAGCTTCCTTAGATTTTAATTCAGTTGTTTTAAGCTGTCTGACATCCATATACAGGCAATGTAGGCTTGCCAATGGTTCATAAATATATGATATCCTATATTCATATAATATAGGATTTGGATTTGATTGCATTGTCTTCACTGTTACAGGGATAATTTTTTAGCTTCCTTATCTGAGAGACCATCTCAGTGATTCCAAGGCCAATGAAGTATTCCGTATGGCTAGTATGGGCCACAAAACTCACAGTGGGAAATCTGTAGGGTTTGGTTTCCGCTAGAAGGTCTCTGTTCTGAATGTCCTCTGCTTTTGCTAAATTGGCAAAGCTGAAACAGATCAGAACTTTTTAACAGTAAGATATCGAAGTAGTATTTCTAGGTATTAAATTATTATGGTATTAAATACAAGGCTAAACCCCATACTCAGAATCTCTGACTAGGGGGGAGGGGGAGTTAACTTTGGCAAACAGTCAAATGCACTCCCAGCTGATCCTGGGTCAAGATGAAGACATGGAGGTTGTTACTGACATGAGCAAAACAGACGAGACTTAGAGAAAATTAATTTAATATCCTGCCAATTAAAATAGATTTAGATAATGAGAAACAAAGAGAAACATTAAAGCAACGCCTTTCTGCACCCCTTCTCCAACTCAGCTTCACTCCTTCACTCCTCACTCCTCTCCTCCCCTGCCCCAAAATCTGGAGTGGTAGATGAGGTGGGTTATGTTCAGTACACAGAGGTTTCTCTCTCCTACTCCTTCTCACTCACACTTTCCCTATGCTCCAGCATGGGCTCTCCAGGGGCTGCAGTTCTTCCAGGAATATCCAACTGCTCCAGTGTGAGGTTCTCCAAGGGCAACACTGTGGCAGCCCTTGGCTTCTCCTCACAGAGGCCATTCCTGGAAGCCCTGCTGCCAGCACCTGGCCATGGACACTTGATGCTCTGATATAAATGTCAAATGATCTAATCAAAGCATTCTCTCCTGGCATCTGCTGATTTGTCACTTGGACATGGACTTTGGATGAAAATCATGGAAGTTTTAAAAAATCAGAAAAAGATTTAACTCCCATTCAAGTGAGTAAAGTTTTCTTAGCCCTATCAATACGTAATCCCATGGTCTCCCCCAAAGCTTTTCTGTTAACTAAATTCTGTACCAGAGTATTGAAAAAAAAAAGTATCTTAAATTAAAACAAATTAAATGGCAAGTTAAAACCAGTATCCTGTCATGTCCTAAAATTTGAAATAACTTTGATTCTCTGTTTTTCACAAATAAAAGGACTTTTATTATGGTATATGTAAAGAAAATGTTAGCAACAGATCTCATTAAGTAAAAGGGAGGCAAATAGAAACCCCAATCTGAATGAAAATATGTCCTCTGACAGTTAAGTTCCAATGGAATATAGAAATACCACATACAGATAAAGTAATGAATAAATATCTTATCTGAGTGTTTCTCTTCACATCTCCATTTGTTTGTTAATTCCCGTAGGTCTGTTTTTATAGCATAGCCATAATAATGTGCTCTCACGGAAAGAAGGGAAAATTGTCTTTCTGGCTCTCGTTGGAACAAAAATGATTTTTTTGTGTATGTGTGTGTTTAGAGGCAAAGCAGAATTTTATAGTGTTTATTCTGTCATTAAGCTGAATAGAAAAATGCTCATCTAATGTTCCAAGATAATTCAAAAAAGAATATGCTGATATCTGGGGAGAGTTTGTGCATGTTGCTTTTTCAGGGCCAGAGAAAAGACTGGATATTTTGCTGCTGTAAGGGCACAAATAGTTTTCTATTGGACTGCTGCAAGTCTGAAGAAACCACTGACTCTGACAGGGTTACTTGGAATTAACAGTGATGTGACTCAATGTAGAAACTGATTCTTTGGATTTAGATTAGAAGAAAAGAGGGTAGTCAGCATGGATTCACCAAAAGGAAATCATGCTTAACTAACTTGATTGCCTTCTGTGACAGGAAAACTGTCTAGATAGATGAGGGGAGGGCAGTGGATGTTGTATACTTGGACTTGAGAAAGGCTTTTGATACTGTCTCCCATGACACCCTCATTGGTAAACTCAAGAAGCGTGGGCTTGATGATTGGACGGTAAGGTGGATTGAGAACTGGCTTAATGGCAGAGCTCAGAGGGTTGTCATTGGTGGTGTGGAATCAAGTTGGAGGCCTGTATCTAGTGGTGTTCCCCAGGGGTCAGTACTGGGTCCAGTGCTGTTCAACCTATTCATCAATGACCTAGATGAAGGAAGAGGGTACCTCCTCAGCAAATTTGCTGATGATACTAAACTGGGAGGAGTGTTGGATACACGAGACAGCTGCACTGCCATTTAGAGGGACCTTGATAGGCTGGAGATGGGCAGAAAGGAACCTCATGAGGTTTAAAAAGGGAAAGTGCAGGGTCCTGCATATGGGAAGGAATAACCCCATGCACCAATACAGGTTGGGGGCTGACCTGCTGGAAAGCAGTCCTGTGGGAGAAGGACCCAGGAGTCCTGGTAGACAACAAGTTAAATATGAGCCAGCAGCATGTTTTTTTGGCCAGGAAGGCTGACGGTATCCTGGGTTGTATTAGGAAGCGTGTTGCCAGCAGGTCAAGAAAGGTGATCCTCCCCCTGTACTCTGCCCTGGTGAGGCCCCACCTGGAGTATTGTGTCCAGTTCTGGGCCCCCCCGTACATGAAGGACATGGAACTCCTGGAGTGTGTCCAGCAAAGGGTGACTAAGATGATTAAAGGACTGGAGCATCTTTCATATGAGGAAAGGCTGAGGGAGCTGGGCCTGTTCAGCCTGGAGAAAAGACAACTCAGAGAGGATCTGATTCATGTTTATAAATATCTAAAGGGAGAGTGTCTAGAGAACGTGGCCAGACTCTTCTCATTGGCACCCAATGATAGGATGAGAAGCAACAGGCATAAACTGCAGCATAGGAAGTTCCACCTGAACATAAGGAAGACCTTCTCTACTGTGAGGATGACTGAGCACTGTAACTGGTTGCCCAGAGAGGCTGTGGAATCTCCCTCCCTGGAGATACTCAGAAACCGTCTGGACAAAATCCTGGTTCATTTGCTCTAGGAGTCCCTGCTTGAGCAGGGTATTTGGACTAGATGACCTTCAGAGATCCCTTCCAACCTCAACCATTCTGTGATTCTGTGAAAAGAAGATTATTTCAACCTTTCTGATTCTGGGAGCTCACAGATATTTAACATAATATTGGTTCTTATAGAAAGCATGCAGCATAATTAGCAAGCAACTGGAAAACCAGAGAACTTAAGTGTAAGCTTGTTAATCATGACTGCAATTGTTTCATCAGCAAAACCTCTTCTGCTCTTGTAACTCCACTAAAAGCAACACTTCTGCCATAGGGATTCTCAGTATTAAATGAAAGGATCAGTGATTCTAGAGGAGCTGGTGCCATAACTGACATCATAACAAAATTAGGTCTGGCTGCAGGCAGGACTCCCAGAAGGTCCTGAGGTTTTGGAGCCCTGCAGGTGCAGTGCAGCTCTATGCACGACCACAGTCACCATCATATGTGACACTGAGTCATGTTTCACCATGCCCTTGATGTAAAGACTCCCTGAACTTAAGAGGTAGGTTCAACTGACCCAGCAGTTAACCTATCAACTGTGATACTTAAAATGGCAATTGGCTCTAAGTATTCGATGTTCTGTAAATTTGACTTTTTGTTGTACTGTCTTTTTTTTTTTTCATCTCTTTTCAGTCTTGATTCAAATATTCGCTGACCTGCTATCAAGAAATGCAAATCTACTTTCTATAATGATTTTTTTTTTTTTTCATCTCTTTTCAGTCTTGATTCAAATATTCGCTGACCTGCTATCAAGAAATGCAAATCTACTTTCTATAATGATTTTTTTTTGTATGTTAAATGAAGTAATAAACAGATGCTTCCATAGTATGTATATTTAATTCTTCACTGTTCATTTATACCAAAATCAAGAACAGTATGAATTAATTTCACTCAACTGTGTCATTCTAGGAAACATCCTTTTGATGAGTACAGCACAGCTAATATGCAGATGAAATGGGAATATTTTCTACAATAAAGTGCAGTTAGATGTGTCTTTTTATAAACAGTATCTTTTTTTTATACACAGTGGGTATATTGGTGATATAATATACAATCATGACGTATTCATCACACTTTAATTTTTTTATTTTTATTGGTAAAGATGGAAAAAGGAGCTGTAGGTCTCTCTCTTCAGTTTTACTTTCCTGAGACTGGACAATATTGTATACAAACTCTAAGCCACTTGTGGGAACTGGGTTTGTAAAAAGGTCAGGTAGATTCATTTTCATGTAATAAAGAAAAACAAACCAAGTAGCACTAACTTCAGATCACCTTGCCAATCAAAGAACTCTCAAGTTCAGCTGCAATTAGGATTTAATGCAGTGCTTATTGTAAATAAGTACAATGAATCCATTATATGTTCTGCAGTATGTTTTGGGAATTTCAAAGAGTTTTTTTCTGTAGCTCAGTATCAGTTAAGCATTAGTTACGAACACTTACTTAGATACATGACTGCCAACTTGCCAAATTTTAGACAAACACTGAGTTTTATAGTTTATAGGTTTATTTCTGTAATGTACATTTCATTTAGTATTAACTCTGTTTCAAGAATTAGCATCTATTCTGCATTCCAGAACTCTTACTTGCAAGTACATTATACTCTTCCCATGCTAATGAAGTGGCATTTGCTGAAATTTTAAAAAGAGTAATCTTGCTTGTGGTAAGCTATTTTACTAGGAAGGTGCCATGGACACTGACATATGTAGTTCCTGATTTCGTAATTGTTAATCAAAAAAAGGTCATGTGAAATTAAGGCAGGAAATGTCTGATTGGTCTAAAAATTATTCCCCCGTATCATTCTGAAAGGTTGTCTGAGAAGTTTCTAAGGTAAACACATGGTAAACCAGTTTTAGAGACTGTTTTACTTGTCACCCTATGTAACACTGTCATAGAAAGAAGTACAGTTATTTTTTCTCTTTAGCTATTTAAGACTGAAAAAATATCAGCAAAAATAATTCTGTCATAATCAATAAGTACAGAACAAGTCCATACTTCAGCTGGCACCTCTGTTATGTGGCTAAGGTCTATAAATAGGCACAGGTCACAGGATTTTGACTTATCTTTGTATGCTATCCTTATTTACAGTATGATAAGTATTCTTTGGCAGGAAGATAAGAATACAGCACAATCTTTTTCTTGTCTGGCTCCAAGGCAACTACATAGGATTATTACTCAAACACACACTCAAAAAAAGGCTTTTAGAAGCCTTCACTTTGTTCTGGAGATGTAGAAATTCAGATGACTGTTCAAAGTGATTGCTACTTTAAATAAAAGTTTTATTTGACTTATTGGATCTCGGCATATGGCATTAAAATGACCCATGGAGAAAGAATAATCAAAATGACAGTTAAGCATAAAGAAGAGGAAATTGAATAAAGTTGATCTGGTATTAGTTTTTAGGGGCATGAAAAGGTATTGCTTGGTCTTCTAAAATGTCTAAACTACACCAGAGGAAAGGAAATTAAGTTGAGATGTAAAAATAATGAATTGTGCTAGAGACTAAAGCACAACTACGGTTCATATGAGGAGACTGTAGCGTATCCCGCATTGAGGGTCTTTAAGAGGAAGCTTAAAAATGCCTCTCAATAATTGTGTACTTGGCTGATCTTGTCTTGAGCAAAATGATATATTTGGTGGGTCTTGCAGTGATTTGATGGTATGAAAGTCTTCAGTTTATACTGTTCAGAATTTTTTATTTTGGGTTCTCTATCTTCCTGATCCTTGAGCTCTCTAGCAATGTCTTAAAATGCAAGTCCTTGTAGGCTTTCTCCATGTAAATTTTTTTAGTTAACAGATCACTCTTCACATCAGGAATCAAAATTGTAAAAATCCATAATGTTTTTCCAGCTGGGAGTTTCATTAAGAAATTGCATAAAGGCATATGTGAGGATAAAAGGGAGTAATCAGTAGTGTGATTCTATAGACCACTTGGCTTGACACACAGATTATTGCATGCAAAAGGCATTTGTTTTATATCCACTTTAATTTGGTTTGATACCCTGGAGAAAAGACACTCGAGTATACAAAGGAATTAACAAATACATTCTTTCACTTTAATCCTTCAATGTAATGACCTAAATATCTGATGAGAACCATTGATTGGCTGCCAGCTGTGATAAAACACTGCAAATGCAGTCATGAAGGATGATAATGCTAAAACTGCTTCATGACTGTTCTGATTTATTGAATTAAAGATATGAATCCAGCATACAAAGTACAAATCTCAGTTAAGATGACTGAATTTCAAGTCAAAGTTCTAAGACAACACAAAACATAAAAATAATAATAAAAAAGACCCCAGATCTTATTCCTGACTGTGAGACTATGGAATTGTTCTGTTCTTTCTTCGTTAGCAAAAGCTGCATGGGGGCATGTCTTTTTCTGAGTGTTGTTGTAGCATATTTTTGTGGTTAGCATTTTTCATTTCAGTTAACAAAACTAGAGCAACAGCATTTACAGCTCTGAAAGGAGAATAAAGTACTAGAAGACTGGAAAAAGA
This sequence comes from Antrostomus carolinensis, assembly GCF_000700745.2. NCBI lineage: Eukaryota > Metazoa > Chordata > Aves > Caprimulgiformes > Caprimulgidae > Antrostomus > Antrostomus carolinensis. Next base: position 17,949 of record NW_010294983.1, read on the forward strand.
GGTAAACAATCACCTTCATTCAGACAGGGAAATAAAAAAACACAGAACAATTAAAATTTTTCACATGTTTATGCTTCAGAATACCTTGTCATAGGTTGTAAAGTCACTAATGGGAAATACATTTCCATGGGCTGAAATGAGAAATTTAATTTATGTGATGTCCTACAAATCTTACAGTCCTACAACAATTCTTGTGATAGTAGGAGTTGAAGAATGCCCCATATAACTAGCTGGTACAGTTAGGCTGCTTATTGCTTTATGCTTGGTGAAGCCATTTTCAGCCTTGCAAAGTGTACATGGAACAGCAGCATTGTCCTGCATCTACTAAAAGATGTTAAGTAGTAAAGAATCATCTTGTCATTCATTAATTTTATTTTATTTTACTTTTTTTTTTTGTTAAGACAGTGAGGACTGGAGTGGAGTTTGCCAACTGACAGCAGTGGTAGCTGAAACAGATGGAGAATATCCACATGGAACTGAGCCATCAGACAGTCCTAATATTGGTGATTCGTGGGTGATGTCTGACCACTCTCTGTTGCTGCTAGTGGATAAAACATAACAGATTCCGGGTGATGTTTTACAAGGATCTTGATTGCACTTCTTTTTTTTATCCTTGTACATATTGGGAATATCCTTGCAATTTAAATTATTTTGCAAGTAATTTTTCACTCAACTCTCATAGTAGTGGATTTTGTCTATACATTTCAAATCTAAGTCCAGTTTTTACCCTTGGAAGGCTATTCAGTGTCTTTATGAAAAAGCTGTTGATCACACACGACATGATTTTGTCTATACATTTCAAATCTAAATCCAGTTTTTACCCTTGGAAGGCTATTTATGAAAAAGCTTTATGAAAAAGCTGTTGATCACACACGACACGTACATAGTTCTCTTCTACTACAAGAAGTGCTACAGATTACCAAGAAAACTTTGATAACACCATTTAAAAAAACCCAACTTTTTATAACTGCTGTAAAACATACTGTTAGGTCAATAATAATTTGGCCTAGAATTTGCCTCAGAATCCCTTTCTGCTGCTTCTTTTGATAGCTAGCTCCAGAATAGGGTTATATTTAATGTGGTGCTTTGATGAGGCTATGGCTGCTTCTCAAACTGTGAGGCATAAGAAATCAACCACGCAGATTTTTTTGGAAAACCTTTTTTCTGTGAGATATATGCCAGGCAAAAACTGTCAACAGGGACACTAGCACACGAATTCAGTCCTTTCATTTTGTTTATATCATGCCTTCTAAAATATTGCTATAAATGCTTGTTTTCATTTAGGTGTTTGAACCTGACTGTATAAACTGGCAGAAAATCTCTGAAGTTTCTGCAGCTCTGACACTTTATACCAGGTAAGTATTTTGTCTCAGATTTACACTTGCTTAGCTGGTATAACTGTGTATCACACATTTCTTGCCTTGTTAAAGAACTTACTTCACTGTGTCTCCCCTCCAAGGCAGGAGGGATATATGTGTAACTAAGCATTCAGCTTTTCTTCTTGAAACTGCAGTCTTTTCTATCAGTCAAAAGAGTATGCTGAAATAAATCCTACTGATTTTTGGGTGGCCAAACACAGCATATTCCATCATTCTTTGACTCTGGCTGCACTGTACACGCTTTTCTGATCCACACCATGATAGGACTCTTATCTCCTGGGCATTAAGGAAACTAAATTTTGCCAAATTCAGAGATTTCACCCTAGATCTGTAGGACTGGCAACTTGCCCTGCAGGCACTGAGTAAAGGGTCCATTATGTGATCTTACTTTGGTTGACTATTGTTTTAAAATAAAAAAAAAAAAAGTTTTTACAATATTTCAGAAGATATGATGGAAAAAAAATGAAAAGACTGAAATAGTGTACTGGTGTCCTTATTGACGGCTTTTGCCGGCAAATGTCTTGCAAAAAGAAATTTTTCTAAAACGTTGGTTTTGGATGAATTTATCATGAAACACTGAAAGCTGTGACAGCCGCTTAAAGTTATTTCCAAAGTCACATGCTTTCAGAAAATTTATTTTTAATTCAGAATATTTCTGAGCACTGTGAATATTTTAAACAATCATGCTTGGTACGTTCTATTAAATGAACCTAGAGAAATGAATCTTAAGATTTCAAAATGTAATTTAAAAATAAATGTTTCTTGGCAAGATAAGAAAATTAATGTTTCAAATACTCTGAGATGATATATAAAACCCAGGAATTATATGGATCATCAAATATTACAGTCACATTACCATTTCAATCTCTCAGAAAAGAGATATGTTTAGCTGGTTTGCTATTAAATAGCAAACATTCCTTCCCCTTTGACTACTGTCATCCTGAATATCAGGGAGTCAGAATTACAATCCTCAGACAAACGGGTTCACTACTCTTAAGCAATTTTTTTTTTTGGTCTTCCACAAGAATATTTCTGAATAATCAGAAATAAAAGGAGTTCTCATACAATGGAAATTTCACAGAAGATGGAGACTGAAATTATGATGCCATTAGAATTCATGCCAAATTATAATAATCATCTTTGATTGGTCTAGGATTTTACTGGCACATGTTGCCCAGAGAGGTTGTAGACTCTCCATCCTTCGAGATAATCAGAAGGCATCTGAACATAGTCCTGAGCAACCAGCTTTAGATAGCACTGCTTGAGCAGAAGGGTTGGACCAGATGAACTCTGGAGGACCCTTCCAACCTCAAACATTCTATCAACATAATTACATGAAACAAGTAAGTTTTGCATTTCTGCTAGATATGCTGGCCTTCGGTCAATTTGATAAGTGTAAAACCTCAAGAAAAGATGACAAACATTATATTAGGCAATATCATTAGATTTTGAAAAGAATCTGGAGGATGGCAGGAAAAACTTTAGAAACAAGACTTTAGAAACAATGTTTTGTACGCTACAAAAACACATTTTCACTGATGAAACATCTGGAAAATGGATGATGGGGACTGGAATAACAAAAACAAACAAACAAACTCTTCCTAAACAGAACTCACTGGGGCTCTGTACAGATGTTTTCTTGTCCTGAAAATGTAAATATTGCAATTAAGCTTGTATAATGATTTTTGGCGTGATACTTCCACATCATAGATACCTGTCAGTTGCTGAGTGCTGTGTATTTGGCTACTGTCAATGTATTTTTTTTTTTCCTGGTGCTGTGTTAAACATTCTTGAGAAACAGATGCTCACCCATGTCTCTCTTTCAGGAGGTTCTAGTTGTAAATAACTAAACAGTGGGAGGTACAGATTATGCAGAACCATTCCAGTGATTTTGGAGAATGTAACTCTACTCCCAGGAAAATTCAAAAGGATTCATAATCTGTGAAGAGTGGCTATTTTTTTTTTTTTTTTTGTCACATTAAGAATGCTGACAATAACAGTTTTTCCCCATAAAACAGGTTATCTCTTAGCTTTAACCACTCTTTAAATTTGTTTTTAATATACTACTAGAAAATATTCTTAACCTCAGAAGCTAAAACAGAAATTAGAGTTTCTACAGCTAAAGTAATTTGGAAAAATATGTATAGGAATTTTTAGTCATTATTATGAATTTTGGCAGTTATTTTGCATAAATTCTGTATTTCAGCTATAACCTTTGTGTATTTGGTTTCTTTGAAAAACATGCCATAACTGTTTTTTTTAAAAAAGCTGTATTTCAGATTTTATTAAAGACAGCAAAGTCTACCTTCATCTTTTTCCCTCATTATTCTGTTTTCTTTCACTGTTTTTTTTTTTTTTCAAATCCAAATAAAAATAACATATTTACATCAGGCCTGATACTGTAACAGGAATATACTTCAAAGTAATCTTGTTCGATATTTTAGACTCTACAACTGCATTACCAACCAGACTAGATAATAGTTGACCTTGTGGAGTAGCATGTAAAGTGGATCACTTTCTGTAGCCTGGCTTATATTGTAGGTGGCCAGTTTATTTGCCTTTGTTTTGCCACTCAGAGGGCCCAGTTATACTTTTATTACACTGACCTGGAATGGGCACCTTTGCACAGCTGGAATAAAGATTTAATTCCCACCTGAAGTCTGGAATCTACAGAGAGATACATAAAAATCTGCCCTTTCAGTCCTGCAGCAAACAAGCAGTTATTATTTGAAACATCCTTTCTGGTAGGGCTGGCAGAAATCGTACAGCTGGATAATAGCAACTCTGAAAAGCATTTGGAGAAGGAAGTCACAATTTTGGTTCCTATGGACAAGTAGAAAAAAAATATTTTGGAATTAACTGGCCTTTATTACCAGTAGAGCCCAGGTGTAAAAGTAGAGTTGTTGGAAGAATATCACAACACAAAGCAGACCTGAATAATGATGATGGGGTATGGTGGGAAGATATTCTTCAGATAGTATTAGAAAGCCAGATAAGTGTGTAAACTTATGTAAAACACCCAACATTTATCTCCAAAAATATCTTCAAATACATCTGAAAGATGCCATATCTCCAAATGAAAATAGAGGGGGAATCACTGGGGTACCAAGAATGACTTTGTGTTTTCACAAGCGGAATCAGCAGATGCATGCTACCCTGTGGTAGAAAGGACATATGAAGTTATAACACAGACAGGAGCATAAAAGTTGAAAAAAAAAATGCAACTTTTAAAGAAGACCTCTCTAAAGTGACCTAGAAAAATGACTACTAGTTTTTGTTACAGTAGGGTCTTCAGTGCTAACTCTTGTAATTCTTTGACACAGCTTCTCTCTCAGCTGCTGAAAAACCTGAATGAGACCACACTCTATCAGGAAGATAGCAGATCCTAGGCAGTGGATTATAATTTTTTATTCTACAGCTTCTTCCTCTGTTGCTATCTGCCCCATAAAATGAATCCACATGAGGAAAGTAAATCCAAATCTCTTGTATGTTATTGTAAAATACTGCCTTTACTGGTTAATATGAGATAGCTATCAATAATTTTTTATAAAATTCCTTGTTGATTCATTTCTCACAGCATTTTACAGTATCCGTCACAATAAATCAGTCTATCATGCATTTGGAGTTGTTGGTGGCAAATGGGGAATACTGAATATGTTGGTGCTGATTGGTTTTTTGCAAGCACTATTTTTTATTTTATTTCAATTTTCTAAAAATAGATTTGAAGTAGTAAGACATAGTGAAATGTTAAGATATTTTTAAACAGCAACTGCAAAATTAAAGTTAGTTTAATGTAGTTGCACCACTATCTTCAATAATGCTCCAATATTTCAATGTCTTTCTTTTACTAAGGGATCCAAGCTTGGGCAATTAGAGTCCACTCTTTTGAAGACCTCTAATACTTTTACATCTCTTGTTTCTAATAAAAATAATTAAAAATTTCAGTTTGAAATAAAAACTTATTTAAGGTTTAAGAAGCGTTAACTTAAAAAAAAAAAAAAAAAAAGACCACTCTGCAGTCAACCACTCTGTAGCAGTAATGAACATTGAAATAATCTGGAGTTCATTATTAGAAAACCAAGAAAAAACATATATGAAAAACTATCCTGTTTCAGTGAAAACCAGATATAGATAGGAGTAAAAGGCTAGTTATGAAATGTGCCAGTCTTTCTGTAATCAGTAGGAACTTTGCTTTTAGATATCAAAAGCCAGAGATTGTTCTAGTATATTGTGGAGTAAGAGGCCTGTTTTTGATAGAAGATGCAATACCGCTGATTCAAGCTCAGTCAGCACAAATGGCAAGTATGGGAGAGAAATGTTCTTTTCTCATGTTTCTCCGCTCTAACCTGCAGCATAAGAAGTGTATGAAGTGTACAAGTGTACAAGAAAAACAAGCTTGTTGTTCTAGCCCCTATATAACAGATTAGTTGGCAATAAAATTATGAAAATCAGACTGCCATAGCTCTCCTACACTAAGTGCATTAAAAATATGATAGAAAAAGTTCTGTAAAGTGTTGCTCTGTGGATGTATAAAGTTTAGGAGATCTGAAAGATATTTTCAAAACCTCATTTTTAGCACTCATTATAATACAATTTTGCATACACTTCCATAAAACTTATTTGGATTATAATTTTTCTTTCAGCCGTGGACTAAACTAATCAGAACTACTTTGAAGTTAGCAATCCTTGGTGACAACAGTAAATACCACCAAATTTACATCCATCTCACAGAGTGAATAGATTCCACAATGCTGTCATTATCTGAAGACACATAAAGCATCCAAATGAGGAATATGCTTTTCATTTTTGTGTGTGAAATACGTTCAGTATCTGAAAGAACCTGATGATTATATCACTTGTGGGAATGAAGAAACTCGCCATTTGAGAAAATTACTCCATTATCTGTCCAGTTCATTTAAAAAACCCCATCTTCTCTCTCTGTCTTTTGTAGTGATATTTTAATGTAGAAATGAATGCTTGTAAATCAAGAGATTTATCTTTTATATTTACTATGCATTTTTCATTTGCATTTAAATTAAAGTGCAAATATTTGCTGTGTTGCATGTAATACACAAAGAAGTTGAGCTTTGGAGGTACTTCTTTTTTTACTTATTTTCTTTAATTTCAGTGAATTTACCATTCAGAGGCTATACCTATACTGTGGATGAGGTGCATATGACCTGTGTTTTAGTGAATCATAGATATGGTCAATTCATCTCAACAATTGTAACAATAGAAAGTTGAGATTGGTTCTCTAAATCAAGTTCCCAGTTCCTAGTCTCACACTCTTATATCACAAAGGGTTTCTTCACAATTGTTATTAGCCTCACATCATAGGTAAAATGACAATCACTCTATTCTTGACTTGGAATCTTGGAGCAGAAATTTAAGTCAAGCCAGTTAAACACCTGTGCTTTGCCACGAGTTCAACATTCCTCCAGCTGTAACCATAGTTATTGAAGTGATACTGCAACATTGCTGAGAAAGTACTTTGCAGGCAACAAGAACTATGATTTGTACAGGACACTGATGAGGGAAGTTTTAGCGATGAATCATTTGATGAGAAGAATTAGAAAAAACAATATAAAAATGTTAATTTAGCTCTAAGCAACATTTCCAGTGAAATCATTAGATGTTCAAAGAAGAACAGGAAAAAATAAATATGATCAAACAGAAAGATACATGATTATGAAAACAAAGAGATTTTACTTTAGTCAAGGCACTGTTTTGGCCTTGTGTAGGAATGAATGTCAGGAGTGACAGACTCAGAATGTGGATCATGACTGTGGATCACGAATAACCTTATGTAATGAGGTTTTTGCCTTACACCTGTGAGGTTTTTTATTTAATGATACATCTATGAAAATACAAAACAAGAGAAGAGTGACTACTGTGTGCCCCAGCATCTTTTTACATGAATTTTTTCTTTCAGCAAAACGTGTAAGCTTATGGAGACATGAAACAGAGGCAATGGAGTGCCAAATTAGTGATTGTTAGGAGACAGCCTGTATGGCTGAACTATATAAATTTATGTTGCAGTATTATACAGAAATATTGGGTCCCCAGGTAAGACATCTGAATAGCTCACATGCTGCTTTACAGTTTGGCACTGATCTATCATTGAGAACAAATGTGACCTAATTAACTTTTACAAATTTTAATCCTGGTTTACAGTTTGACTGTTGAAGAAATCTTTCATTTCAGCATAAATGTATCAGCTCAAGGAGGTATTGTTTATTATGTAGCTCAAGGGAAAATGGTATTTTGTCTCATTTGGGCTCTATGATTATCACCATAATACAACCAGTACAGGTCTATCACTATCAAATTATCTACACAGGGGAAAAAAAAATCCATATCTTGCCTTTTTTTTTCCTCTATCATAAGTGAACCAAAAGATTAACACTGAATCAGTAAGCAGCTTGAACTCCATTGTCACAATGGCCTTGACCTGCCAATCAACACTTATATACTAGAATCACAGAATCACAGAATCATAGAATGTTGTGAGTTGGAAGGGACCCACAAAGATCATTGAGTCCCATTCCTGTCCTAGCACAGGGCAATAGGGCAATCCCAAGATTCAGACCATGTGTCTGATGGCCTTGTTCAAATGCTTCTGGGATACTGTCAGGCTTGGTGCCACGACTACCTCCCTGGGGAGCCTGTTCCAGTGCTCCACCACCCTCTGGGTGAAGAACCTTTTCCTAATGTCCAACTAAACAGCCCCTGGCACATCTTCCTGCCATTTCCCCTGCTCCTATAATTGGTCACCAGAGAGAAGAGATCAGTGCCTGCCCCTCCTCTTCCCCTTGTGAGGAAGTTATAGACTGTGATGAGATCTTCTCTCCAAGCAACTTCAGCTTCTCCTCATACGGCTTCCCCTCTAAGTCCTTCGCCAATTTAGTGACCCTCCTCTGAACACTCCCCAGTAGCTTTATATCCTTTTTATACTGTGGCACCCAAAACTGCACACAGTACTCGAGGTGAGGCCACACCAGTGCAGAGTAGAGCAGGAACAGAACATATTTTTAAACACGTCATAGGTACATTTCTAAGAAAGATATGGAATTTCTGAATTGTCTTTTTCTCTGAAATAAAAATACAGAGGAGCCTTTTTTTTTTTTTTTTTTTGATTGGGAGAAAAGGAGCTGAAATAAAGTTCTTCCTCAAGGATCATATTGTGTGAATTACATTTGTCATAGAGAGAAAAAACAATTCTCTATGATTTTTCTTTGAAACATTGACATCATTTGACAATCTAAAATGCTTTTAATTAATGTGTCACAATTAAATTGCTAAGGTTCTTCTGTTTTGCTACAGAATTGAAACACATTTATTGAAAAATGTCAATTAAAAGTATGTAATTTCATTTTTTAAACTTGGTTTCTTCTCTTAGTGAAATGCTGCTTTTTAGGTCATTGACTGAGGTTAATAGTTGGGACCCAAGTCCGTTTCTGAAACGTCAAAACAAACAGGAAAAAAAAAAAAGGCAAGCTAATGTCTAACTCCTGAATTCCACTAGCTTCAGAGGTGTTTGCTAACACTATCATTTCTACTCTATGACATTGGGAGAATTGCTGTGTTGAAAATCGTTCCCTTGCAATACTCAACCATGATGAACAGAGGAGAAATTAGAGGTCTGTGTGCAGTTGCAGTGTGATCTCACTGGGTCTCACAGTGAGCATGTGAGTGGTTGGGTAGGTCACAGGACTGGAGAGCTGCAGCAGATAGATTCAAGCTCATTACAGGCCAGAAGTGTAATGAGAGGGGGTTACCCTTTATGTGAGAAAGCAGCAGTTCTCTGTGGAGCTTTCCTTTGGATAATGAACCAGCTGAGAGCTTATGAGTTAGTATTAGAGAGCAGATCAACATGGGCAATGTTGTGCCAGGTGTCTGATGCAGACTCTCTTGATCAGGAAGAATTTGAGGAGGCCTACTTCAGACAACTGAAGAAGCCTTACGTTTGTATTCCCTAGTCCTTACAGGGGACTTGAACCACTCTGATATCTGCTGGCAGAGCAAGGCACCTGGCCACTAGCAATCCAGAAGGTTCCTGTAGTGCTTTGATGACAACTTCCTCATACAGGTGACCATAGCGTCAATGGAGATGAGATACTCTGCTGGACCTCATACCTACGGACAAGAAAGAAGTGGTCAGGAATATTAAACCTGGAGGCGGCGGGATAGCCTTGGCTACAGTGACCATGAGGTGCTAGCATCCAGGATTTTGAGACAAGGCAATAAGGCAAATAGCAGGATCACTACTCTGGACTCCAGGAGAGCCAATTTTAACTTGGTCAGGCACCATCTTGGAAGAATCCCATGCGTTACAGTTCTGGAGAAAGAAGGGTCCAGGAGACCTGATTGAACTTCAAGGGTCATCTGTTCTAATCTCAAGAATGGTCTATTCCCACTTGCAGGAAGTGAAATAAAAGTGGCAGAAGGCCTTCATGGAGGAACAGGTTGCTTCTGACTAAATCCAGCCATAGAAAGAAGGCACACAAGAGGCAGAATCAGAGGCACGTGGCCCAGGAGGAGTATGGAGACACTATCTGAACATGCACTGTGGTTAGAAAAGCCAGAGTTTACGGCAACTGCAACCTTGGAAATGATCAAAACTCATTCTGGATCCAACCCTGAGTAATCTGCTATAGCTGAACATGCTTTGAACAGAGAGGTTGGGATAGGTGATCTCCAGAAATCCATTTCAATTTCAACAATTCTGTGATTCTCTAAAATAATCCGTGTATTTCCTGGGATTTTCTGAAGACTGCACATGTGAACTTAATTCTCTCAGTTCTTTTCATGACAGTAACTGTTAAAGACTTAGACTTTTGTAGTGGTGGAAAAAATACTGGGAAAGCTGGAGACTATTGTATTACATAATAAAAATTTTTCAGTGCCCTTCTCTGATCATCTTGCAGAGAAAATTACTGTTTCCTTCTTCAGCTGTCAAGTCTTGGCACTTCTGAACAAGATATAAAGCTTATGCTTTTCTCTTTGAAATCACAAAGAGCTCCATTTTATCTCTGGTGCAAAACAATACATACATCACATACATGTTTTCACTATGTACATGATGTATAACTTGTATTTTGACTAGTTTAGCATCATAATACACTCTGCTTTCCTGACCATACATGTTTCTGGTTTTTGTACAACAAGGAATCATCTGTCTTATAGTTTACAATACAATGAAACATTATCTTTGAAATTATAAACAATTGTGTGGTTAGATGTCACAGATATTAATTTCAGTGAGTTTCACAATCAAGTTCCCTACAAAAGAATATAGGAAGTCTTATTTTGAAAATATTACAAGTCTGGGAGATATTACTCATAATTGTTGAAGCCTTCAGATTTACATATGGGACTCTATCACCAAGATGGATTTCACTGACTCCTTGAATGAGTTCTCAAATGCTTAGCAGCTTACCAGCCCTTATTAGCCCAGTCTATGGTTACCAATATCACTATTTGTTTCTGTATTGGATGCACATTTTGGCAGTTTCACGCAAGGTGTGTGTGGTCATAGCATTGATCTTAGTATCTCTTAATAAGTCTCTGTTCTTAATATCCACCTTAGTGCTAATCTTGACACTATTTTCCAAGACCGTGAGCCATTTCAGGTCTGAAAAACATTATGATATCTGTTTCCCAACATGCCTTTTAAGTCCAGCTGTATACACTTTTAAAACAGCTCAAACAGAAGACACTAAAGTATCAGAGAAATGCCAGACTTAATGTTTTCCTGCCATTGAAGGATGAGCACTCTCTATCACATATGAGAAAGTGATTCTGCTTTCAAATCCTAATCCAAAATGTTCTGCTCATGAATTGTTTCCTTCAAAGTTGAAAAAACTGTCTTTTTTCTTCCCTACTCTGTGATTTAGCAGCTGCTGAGTGTAGCTATCATATCACTGACTTCCTAAAAATTATTTTAATTCCTTTAGGGACTCCCTTTGTCCCACCACAATTTTGGATACAATATGCATACGGAAGACTTGAAACTTACAGCCTAGTAGAAAAAAAAAAACAAAACCAAAAACCAAAACCAAAACACAAAAGGAATTTTTGTTTGGATGATAATTACAGGAGATAGCAGCAGAGAAACTGTTTATGCAGACAGATAGATGTGTTACTCCATTTTCTTTATTTTCCACATATTCTTTGATCAATCTGTTTATATGTAGGACTGTTGTGTCATCTATAATCCCTAATAGACTCATTCTTTCCATTGTGCATGTAACAGTTACCCTTACTTAAATGAAGCATTTGGGACTCATGACTGAAAAGCATTTTCCTATTTATGCTCCTTTTATACTTGTGAATGTCACTAAGCTAGATATCTTGCAGTTTATGAAAAAAAGGTAAAAACTTGCAATCATATGGATAGGGACCTAGGATTATAATGAAACATGGGACCACTACATTCAGTCTTCTACCACCACAGACTGCTATGAGACTTCCAAAGTCCACAGAATATAAATTTCACTTGTGCCTATACATTACCTGCCTGAAAGCACTGACATTATTGCTATATCATACATTATAAAGATTTGCAACCATGCTGAGCTGAGTAGAATTAGGTCTCAGATATGTGATTCAGTTCAGCTGAGCTGTGCTATTTTAGTGGTATTGGTTGACCTGCAACACACATGAAGACATAAACCTTAGTTAGAGAACTTTAAAGGAAAATGTTAGCCCTACATCTGCAGTGACTGAATGGAAGGCATGCAGCTTCTTACCTTCCCCCAGGGGACACATGACAACTCTACTGAGTTGTGGTAACTGGATTAGACGTATGAGTCTATAGAGAGTCCTCAAGTACATCAGCTGCTCTGATTCTACTGCAGTATTCACACAAGTTACTACTATTTGGGAATCTACAGTGCTGGGGACAGAACCACTGAAAATTGAAGAACTGAAAATTGAAAAAAACCACTTGCTGTTATCACAAAGCATCTCAAATGTCACGTATGTCAGTGTTTTATAACACTGCACATGCAAAATACCCTGTGCTATCTGCAAACAAAACTATGTTACAGACAGGAATGGCAGCTTGAGAAGTCTGACTGTACTTTAAAATGCTCCAAAGCTATAAGATATTTTCCATACGCACAAGTAACTCTGTTTCTGTAAAATGATCCGTCACACCATAAAAGCCTGTATGCAAGCAGACAGCAACCAAGTAATCAAAATATTTGTGGAAAATACATTCTAGGTTTTTGAAGGATGGTAAATGAGAAGAGTTTGCAACTTCATGGAAAATTTTCATGGAAATTTTCATGGAAAATTCAGTGACTACAAGAATTTTAACTCCTGTAGGACTTTGAAAATTTAGGTGAGTATTAATTCCTTATGTAAGGCAAATATTTCCATGTTTATTTGTTTACTCCATCAAAATGGAGGAACCATTAGACCATTTGCTTGTTTTAATGCTGTGCTGCCTAATATTACAGAATCACAGAATCACAGAATC
>NW_010294984.1:0-497 GCF_000700745.2 Antrostomus carolinensis
GACATCCAATGTCCCAAGGGGACCACGTGCAAGGTGACAGATGGGTGGCCCCACTGTGTCCACAACCGCCCCTCCTGCCATGATGTCCACTGTCCCCAAGGAACCACATGTCGGATGACCAGTGGTTGGCCCCAGTGTCTTCAAACTCAACCTTCTTGTGATGATGTCCACTGTGAAAAGGGAACCACCTGCCAGATGGTTGATGGGTGGCCAAGGTGTGTCCAGACCAAGATGTTCCTGAGGCGACCCACCTGCCAGGACATCCACTGTCCCCAGGGGACCACGTGCAAGATGATGGATGGTCAACCACAATGTGTCCACAACCAACCCACCTGCCAGGACATCCAGTGTGAGAAGGGAACCACCTGCCAGATGGTTGATGGGTGGCCAAGATGTGTCCAAATCAAGATGTCCCCAAGGAGACCTTCTTGCCAGGACATCCACTGTCCCCAGGGAACCACATGCAAGATGATGGATGGTCAACCACAATGTGTCCA
>NW_010294984.1:855-1649 GCF_000700745.2 Antrostomus carolinensis
AGGTGGGTCCAACCCAAGACCTCCATTAGGAGACCTTCTTGCAGTGATGTCCATTGTCCCAAGGGGACCACGTGCCAGATGCTGCAGGAGTGGCCAAGGTGTGTCCACCACCAACCATCCTGCAGTGACATCCACTGTCCCAAAGGGACCACGTGCAACATGGTCACCGGTTGGCCCCAGTGTGTCCACAATCAACCATCCTGTCATGATGTCCAGTGTGAGAAGGGAACCACCTGCCAGATGGTTGATGGGTGGCCAAGGTGCATCCAGACCAAGATGTCCCCAAGGAGACCTTCTTGCCATGATCTCCAGTGTCCCAAAGAGACCTCGTGCAAGATGATGGATGGTCAACCACGGTGTGTCCACACCCAACCCACCTGCCAGGACATCCAGTGTGAGAAGGGAACCACCTGCCAGATAGTTGATGGGTGGCCACGGTGTGTCCAAATCAAGTCTTCTCGGAGACCACCTTCTTGCAGTGACCTCCAGTGTCCCAAAGGGAGCATGTGCAAGATGATCAGTGGCCAACCCCAGTGTGTCCATCACCAACCATCCTGCAGCGACATCAAATGTGAGAAAGGAACCACCTGCCAGATGGTTGATGGGTGGCCAAGGTGTGTCCAAATCAAGATGTCTCCAAGGAGACCTTCTTGCCATGATCTCCACTGTCCCAAAGGGACCACGTGCAAGATGATGGATGGTCAACCACGGTGTGTCCACCACCAACCCACCTGCCAGGACATCCAGTGTGAGAAGGGAACCACCTGCCAGATGGTTGATGGGTGGCCAAGGTG
>NW_010294984.1:1683-4752 GCF_000700745.2 Antrostomus carolinensis
TCCACTGTCCCAAAGGGACCACGTGCAAGGTGACAGACGGGTGGCCTCAGTGTGTCCACCACCTGCCCTCATGTGGGGACATCCAGTGTGAGAAAGGAACCACGTGTCAGATGGTTGATGGTTGGCCAAGGTGTGTCCAGACCAAGACCACTGTGAGGCAGCCATCTTGCAGAGACATCCAGTGTCCCAAAGGGACCATGTGCAAGATGCTGCAGGGGTGGCCTCAGTGTGTCCATCACCAACCCACCTGCCAGGACATCCAGTGTGAGAAGGGAACCACCTGCCAGATGGTTGATGGGTGGCCAAGGTGTGTCCAGACCAAGACCACTGTGAGGCAGCCATCTTGCAGAGACATCCAGTGTCCCAAAGGGACCATGTGCAAGATGCTGCAGGGGTGGCCTCAGTGTGTCCATCACCAACCCACCTGCCAGGACATCCAGTGTGAGAAGGGAACCACCTGCCAGATGGTTGATGGGTGGCCAAGATGCATCCAAATCAAGATGTCTCCAAGGAGACCTTCCTGCAGTGACCTCTACTGTCCCAAAGGAACCACGTGTAAGATGATGGACGGTCAACCACGTTGTGTCCACACCCAACCCACCTGCCAGCACATCCACTGCCAGAAGGGAACCACCTGCCAGATGGTTGATGGGTGGCCAAGGTGTGTCCAGATCAAGATGTCCCCAAGGAGACCTTCTTGCCAGGACATCCACTGTCCCCAGGGAACCACATGCAAGATGATGGATGGTCAACCACAATGTGTCCACACCAAACCCACCTGCGTGGACATCCAGTGTGAGAAGGGAACCACATGTCACATAGTTGATGAGTGGCCAAGGTGTGTCCAAATCAAGATGTCCTCAAGACCACCTTCTTGCAGTGACCTCCAGTGTCCCAAAGGGACCACGTGCAAGGTGATGGATGGACAACCACGGTGTGTCCACAACCAACCCACCTGCGAGGACATCCAGTGTGAGAAGGGAACCACCTGCCAGATGGTTGATGGTTGGCCAAGGTGTGTCCAACCCAAGACCTTCATTAGGAGACCCTCTTGCAGGGACATCCAATGTCCCAAGGGGACCATGTGCAAGATGCTACAGGGGTGGCCTCAGTGTGTCCACCACCAACCCACCTGCCAGGACATCCAGTGTCCCAAGGGCACAACCTGCACCATGACAGATGGGTGGCCCCGGTGTCTCCCCACCTACCCCCTCTTCAGATCCTTCTCCTGGGGCCACCCCATCTCCATCCCTCCATTTGCTCCTGGGATCTCATCTCCTTCCTTCTCCTGCGTTGGCATCCACTGTGTCACCATCTCCAGGTCCTGCCAGGACATCACCTGCCAACCCGGCACCTCCTGCGTGATGGTCCATGGTCATCCCACCTGCGTCTCCAGACCTTCCTGCAAGAACCTCCACTGCCAGGCGGGAATGGGCTGCAAGGTCCTCAATGGGTGGCCCCGTTGTCTCCGTGTCCCCTCTTGTGGTGACCTGAGATGTCCAAGTGAGATGACGTGTCGGGTGGTCCAAGGGTGGCCCAAGTGTTTGCAGATGACCAGGAGCGCCCCCACCACCACCACCACCACCTCCTGCACCGACCTCTCCTGCAAGTCCGGCACCGTGTGTCGCGTGGTGGATGGTGTCCCCCGGTGTGTCCCACCCAAACCCACCTGTGCCATGGTCAACTGCTTGGAAGGTTCCACATGTCACATGGTGGAAGGTTGGCCCAAGTGTATCTCCAACCGCCCCACCTGCAGCACCGTCCGTTGTCCTGTGGGCACCACCTGCCAGACGGTGGCAGGTTGGCCCATGTGTGTCCCCAACAAACCATCGTGTGACACCGTCCGCTGCCCGGTTGGGACCACCTGCCAGATGGTGGAGGACTGGCCCAAATGTCTTCCCAACAAACCATCTTGCAACCAGGTGCATTGCCCAGCGGGGACAACCTGTCAGATGGTGGAAGGTTGGCCAACGTGTGTCCCCAACAAGCCATCGTGTGACCAGATGCATTGTCCAGCTGGAACGACCTGCCAGATGGTGGAGGACTGGCCCAGATGTGTGCTCAAGAAGCCATCTTGTGATGATGTGCATTGCCCAGCTGGAACGAGGTGCCAGATGGTGGAAACCTCCCCTAGATGTGTTCCCATCAACCCATCTTGCAAAGATCTCAGTTGTCCACCTGGAACGAGGTGCCAGATGGTGGAAACCTCCCCTAGATGTGTTCCCATCAACCCATCTTGCAAAGATCTCAGTTGTCCACCTGGAACGAGGTGCCAGATGGTGGAAACCTCCCCTAGATGTGTTCCCATCAACCCATCTTGCAAAGATCTCAGTTGTCCACCTGGAACGAGGTGCCAGATGGTGGAAAGCTCCCCCAGATGTGTTCCCATCAACCCATCTTGCAAAGACCTTCCTTGTCCACCTGGAATGAGGTGCCAGATGGTGGAAACCTCCCCCAGATGTGTTCCCATCAACCCATCTTGCAAAGATCTCAGTTGTCCACCTGGAACGAGGTGCCAGATGGTGGAAAGCTCCCCCAGATGTGTTCCCATCAACCCATCTTGCAAAGACCTTCCTTGTCCACCTGGAACGAGGTGCCAGATGGTGGAAAGCTCCCCCAGATGTGTTCCCATCAACCCATCTTGCAACGATGTGGATTGTCCAAAGGGGACAAGGTGCAAGATGGTGGAAACCTCCCCCAGATGTGTCTCCATCTCGGAGCCCCCACTCATCTGCCACGTCTTGGGGCGTTGGCGCTACCGAGCCTTCGATGGGAAGAACCACGGCTTGGCTGGAGCTTGTACCCAGACCTTGGTGACCACCTGCAGCTCCCACCTGCCAGCCCTCCAGGTCACAGCGAGTGGCCAAGTGGGCAGAGGACCAGCTGCCACCTTCAGCCACGTCACGCTCCGTGGTGACGGCTACGAGGTGGTCCTGGTCCGAGGAGAGGAGATGATGGCGAGGGTGAGGATACGGAGCACGGGGTGTGTGGAAGGGGTGGGGTGTCTTCTCCAGGAGGTGACCTGGTCCTGAAGCTGATGTCCCCTCCCTGTAGGTGGCCGGGCGCCAG
>NW_010294984.1:4828-5033 GCF_000700745.2 Antrostomus carolinensis
GGTGGCCTTTGGTGGGGACGGCGCCGTGACGGTGACAGCGCCGGCGACGCTGAGGGGACAACTCTGTGGGGTCTGCTCCCAACCTGAGGAAGGGGACAACGGGGGACAGGGACCACCCTGCTGTGAGTGGGGACGGGGGACGTGAGCGGGGGATGGACACGTGTGGGGCTTGGGGATGGAGATGTGGATGGGGGGGTGGGGGGGG
>NW_010294985.1:0-315 GCF_000700745.2 Antrostomus carolinensis
CAATTTTGCCCATTTTTCACCATTTTTGTCTATTTTTGTTCATTTTTGAGCATTTTTGACCAATTTTTGTCAATTTTTGTCCATTTTTGACCAATTTTTGCCCAATTTTGTCCATTTTTCACCATTTTTGTCCCTTTTTTGCCCATTTTCCCTCATTTTTTGTGCATTTTTCCCCATTTTTTACCATTTTTGTCTATTTTTCTTCATTTTTGACCATTTTTGACCAATTTTTGTCCATTTTTCACCATTTTTGACCATTCTGACCAATTTTTACCCAATTTTGTCCATTTTCCACCATTTTTCACCATTTTTGAC
>NW_010294986.1:0-5656 GCF_000700745.2 Antrostomus carolinensis
AGCCTGGGGGGAAGGGGACCCCCAGATTGACCCTGTGACACAAGGTGCTCAGCCTGAGCAAGGGTCAGTGAGGTGCTGGCCTGGCTTTCCACATGCAGTTGTGAGCTGTGGGTTTCAGGGGCTCAGGGCAGTGTCCCCCCCGAGCAGGGCAGGGATAAAGGCTGGGCCTCCCCAGCAGCACCCACCTCACCCCCCATGTAAGGATCTGCTTTGGCCTGTGTCTGGAGACCATCAGACTGTGCTGTGCCTCCCACAGCAGCCCACGCAGGGAGAGCCCCTTAACTCTCCAGCACCCTGCTCCTGCCCCAGCACCACAGGGATGGGCCCTTTCCCCAGCAGAGCAGATGGAGATGCAGATCCTCTCTCCCCACATGGAAACTAGAAAGGGCAGAGATTCTCCTGCCATCCTAATATTGGTAGCTTGGGAAAAGTGTGGGTGGGAAAAGCTGTAACTTTGTCCTGGGAACAGATTAAACTTAATAACATGGGGTCACTGTGGTGAAGGTGTGTCCCATTGATGCAGTGAGATGAGGCTGAGTGAGGTGGGAAGCGGATCCTGTGTGTCTGCTGTGACCCCAAGGCACTGGGACCTCACTGGAGAAAATCCACCCACAGCTGTGCCAAGCGTGGGGTGGCCAGTGCTGCCCTGCTCGAGAAGGGCTTGCGGGTGCCAGCCAGCCTGCTTCATGGAGGAACCCACCACCCAGCATGGGTGTCCCACTGGGCTGTGGGGACAGTGGGTGCTGACAGCTCTGCCAGCTCCCCCAATCCCCTCTGCTTGTCCTGGCCCAGGACCAGCATGCTGCAATGAGCTGCCACGTTCACAGCTCCAGGAGCTGCGTCCCTGGAGCCACCAGCAAGCCCAGACCTGCCAGGGCTGTGCTGAGCATGGCGGAGGGTGTGGTGGAGCCAGCCTGGCTCCCAGCCTCGGGGTGGGGGGTGGTGGTAGCTGGGTGCGGAGCCCAAACTGCTGGGGACCTCTGGGCAGGGGTGCTGGCTTGGCTCAGCATCCCCATCGCCGCGTGCTTTGCGGCGGGAGGCTGAGCCGAGTGTGGCCGTCCTGATTGTCCATCTCCATTTGGCTGCAGGGATGGGAAGCTCCCTCGGGACTGCTGGCCCCTTGTCCCGGGTGGCCAAGACAGACAGATGTGTGGGGTGCTGAGCGTGGGCCTGCAGCTGGTCCCTCTGTGTCCTCAGCCTGTGCAGTGCTTGTGCAGGATCTGGCCACCAAGGCTACTGAGGCTGGTGGGCTCATTGCAGGCTTGTTTTGCAACTCCATCCTTAGCAAAGGTGACCCAAAGCTCTGGTTCTCCTGTTGAGCCTTTCCTGGGGCTACCAGGAAGATGATGGCCATGGCCCCTTCACATGTCTCCTTGCAGCAGGCTGGGGGAAAAGCCTGCTTCTCCGGGATTGTTGCTCCTCTGGGATGGTTATCTGGGAACAGATCTTGGTTGGCGAGTGGTGAGCAATTGCATGCTTATTTGCATATTTTTAAATTATTATTATTACCATTATTCTTTTAATGTCATTATTATTGTAAGTTTTATTTCAAAGCTGAAAGCAGAGCCAGAGCTTGGGGGCTGCTTGACTTTGCAGGCAACCTGCTGGGACCAGCATGATGGCCAGGCTGGTGTGCTGCCCTGCTGAGCAGCTGTACCACCAACCACCAGTTCATTGTTGGAAACCAGTTTGCTGCAGCCACAACTTCATTGCTGCTCAGCATCCCAAGGGTGGGAGCGTTTCAGCGTGAGGCAGGGCAAGGGCTGGGTGTCCCCAGACCTCCACGGGGCTTGGCAGGGGCAGGGATGGACACGGGTGTGCATGTCCCTGTGGCTCTGCCCAGCTGGGCTTGTGTGAGGGCCTGGGGTGCTGGGGGTGCTCCCCAGCTCAAGCAGCACCCGAGGCTGCAGTTACCCTCTGGGAGAGACGGGGATGCTCCCAGTGCACTGACTCACCCGTGGGCACTGTCCTTGCAGTGTCACCCTGTCAGCCCCGGGCAGGGGGGAGGCTGGGGGTGTTTTGCCCAGGGTTGACATTGCAGAGGGAAAAGACCCGTTTTTTAATCACGAGCTGGTTATTTTGGGGAAGTTGGGGGTGCAGGAGGTGGGCTGGCAGCCCCAGGCTCATGGCAGGGAACAATGGGGCCACTGTGGGACCGAACACCCCGGCTCCTGTCAGAAAGGTCTGGTGAGGGGTTTTCAGCACATTTCTATTCCCCTGCTCAGGTATAATTACACGGGGGAACAAAGAGCCCTTCAAACCTGCCTGCTCCCCCCAGCACAGCCCCGGGGGGCTGGTGTCAGCTCTCGGCGGGTGCGAGGGGACAGTGACTGTGCACAACAGTGAAGGCAGCTCAGCGGGGCTGGTGACACTGGGCAGTAGCGTGGGGACAAGCCTTGGATGCTCCTGGCTGTGCACCCCAGGGTGGAAAGCAAAGAGCAGATCTTACCCTGCCTCACAGCACTGATCCTGCTCCTGTTAATGTTCCGTCAGTTGAGAAGGTTGAATAAAGCACTCCTGCTCCTGTGAGCTCCTTGCTGGGCGCTGGTTTGGGGCTTGGTGTGGGGACAGCAATGAGGGCTGCTCCCTTCACCCCTGTTCAGGCAGACAGCTCCTGGCAGCCCCTCTGTGCCGTGCTGGGGGCCTGGCATCGGCCCCATGGGGGTCTGACAGGGGAGGACCATGCTGAGCATCTGTCCTGGTTTTTAGCTGGGACAGAGCTGGGTTTTAGTAGCTAGAACAGCGCTGGGGTTTGCTTTCAGTTTGGGATTTGTTAGGAGAGAAACACTGATAACATACCAATATTTTCATTTTTGTCACAGCTGCTGCCCTGTCAGAGCCCAGTGACACCCAGGTCACTTCACAGAGACCAGTTGGATTGGGCTGCCCTGGCCAGACCTGATGCAGAGGTGAGGGGCACTGTTGGAGGAGTTTGAAGCTTCATTCCCAAACTGTCCCAGCCCAACGCAGCCAGGGCAGGAGGCACAGGGGTGCTTGCACACTCTGTGCTGCCTGCTCCCTGTGACACTGAGCAAAGCCATGCTGGGGGAGCACCGAACCCGATGGCCCTGGGGCTGTGGACAAGCACCCAGGGGTGCTGCTGGGCTCCTGGGGAGGGACCTGCACCCAGTTGTTTCTTTCTTAGTTCTTTCCAAACCACTGTAACTGTCTGCCTGGTTTGCATGACTAATTACAGAAAAGGTGCATGGAAATCAACTCTGCATTTTTCAAGACCAGTTGTTTATTGAAGCTTTTTAAAAATCTCCTTTCCATCCCCAGTGAATGTTAAGAAAACTATCCCTGTGTTTCTTTGAAAGGAGGGTGAAAGCAGATTGCCAGCTCCCTCCATCCTGCCCTCACTATCCAGGCTCCCCAGACCCCCTGGCAGTGTGGGGCTGGCTGTGGGGAGCTGTGTCCAGGGCTGACCCCACACCCCTAATCTGGCAGTGGTCCAGCCTGCATCCCAGGAGGATGCTGCTGGCCCCCGGGCTCAGTCCTTCCCTGGGCTGCAGGGAGTCTGGAGCCGGCCAGGGGTGAGCTTGTTTCCAACTTGGTTTTCTTGTTTTAAGGGAAAAAAAACCAAACCAATCCAAAACCAAAAAAGGAAACACAATTTTCCAGAGGCTTTTTGGCTGTGTGGGGAGGGCTGAGCACCCAGAGCTGTGGGCACAAAGCATGGTGGTCTCTGCCCCTGAACAGCCCATCTCAGGACAGGGGCTAATAATACTGGTGCTAATAATACAGGGGCTAATAATACTAATAATCCTGGTGTTACCAGTGACGTGGGCACCCGTGGGTGTCTTTGGCTTGCTCCATCCTTAATGCAATTTGGGGTTTTTTTAGAGTCTGGCAAGCATGGCCGCATGCCTGGGCAGTTCCTGATGCGCTTGGAGTCTCTTGAGCAGGTAATTGTAATTCCTCAGTGACCCAACTCAGCTTATTTTGGCCCTGGCGTAGTTTTACATCCCACTGCCCAGCTGGGTTATTTATACCTCTGTCAGAAAAAGGCTAAAGTCAGCACAGGTCTTCTGAGCACTGCCCAAACCTCTGGCCCCATACCCAGGGCTGTGCTGGGGCCACGCGTGCCCTTGGAGGGATGCTGGGGGTAATGGGACCCCACTGGGGCTGCAGTAGGGCTGGGACCAGTGTGAGAGAGGGGGATTTTTTGGCTCATGATGCAGTAACCAGCCCCTTGGTCCAGTCCTGTTGGCTGAACCCTGTTCGTGCATCCCAAAAGGGTTTTTTCTCTGCACCTTCCCCCTGGCTGGTGGGCAGAGCAGGGTCCCCAGATCCCCCACTCTCGTGAGCTGGTGGGACATTTGCACGAAGCAGCATGAGCCATGGGCCACTGGACTACTCAAAGGCTCTGCCTGGGGGTGTGGCACAGGGACAGCCCCAGGCGAAGGGCTTGGGGCTGGTTGGGGACAGGGGCACTCCCTGTGTCCCACAGCTGCCCCCTGCTCCCCAAAAACCACTCAACTAACCCATCCGGAAACCTGCGTATGGTTTGGGGTAAAACATAACACAATGGCTGTTTAAAAAAACCCAAAACAGTCAAACCCTCTGAGCTGGGCAGAAAATGTCCCCTGGGGATGGTCAGAGGTGTCCAGGTGATCCCCAGCACCCATGGGCTGGCCTGAGCCTGCAGGCAGTGTGATGGTTGCTGCCAGTGGTGTGATGAGCGTGGCAGTGGTGTGAAGCCCGGGTGCTGGTGGCTGGGCTCACTAGATGGCAGCAACTGTTTTCCCAAACGGTTGGGACCGTCTCAGCAGCCCGGGTGCTGGTGGCTGGGCTCACTAGATGGCAGCAACTGTTTTCCCAAACGGTTGGGACCGTGCCGCACAGCCCAGGCAGAAAGGGAGGCAGACCGAGACCAGACTTCATGTTCCTCTGGGATATTGTTTTAGGGAGGTCAAGCCACGATTTTGTTGTTTTCTTGATATTTTCGAAGGTCTATGCTCATCCCTGGAACCTAAAAACAGCTCCTTGGTGCAGTGGGGCTCCGGGCAGCTCCAGCTGCACCCCAGCGTGGCAGGAGCAGGGATCCCCGTTGCCTTCAAGCCTCACCATCACCCAGGGCTGCTCACACAATGCCACGGCCACAGTGTAAGTTATCCTGAGCATCCCTACAGCATTTGATGCTTTTTTCTAAATCCCCAGCTCTTGCAGTGATGTGAAGGTTTTCTCGTGCTTCATTCCATATCCATGTTTCTGGCTGCCTTGGGGATGGGGGAAAGCTCCACATACAATTCAGGGGCACAGAAAAGAACTGTCGGAGGGGCTCTGCGGGGCAGCCCAGCTCTGAGCTGATGGGATGGTCTGTGTGTGACTCCCCGACACGTGCTGGGTTATTGTGGGATCCAATGGGGACGTGAGCTGCCGACTGGCAAGCGAGTGAGAACATACAAGGGAACGGCTGGCGCCTGGCCCAGACGTTTGTGTTAATCAGTGATTATGCAAATAAACAGCTCTGCCGATGATGCTACCAGCTCCTCGGCCGCGACGTGGAGCATATGTTCCCCGTGGCAGGGAAGTGCCTCCTCCAGGAGCTGCAAAGCTCCTCGTTGCCATTTGTGGGACCTGCTGTGAAAAGCAGATTAAAGGCAGCTCGTGGCGGGTTGGGGGAAGGGCGGGGGGCCCCCGGGCCCCCCCCAGC
>NW_010294986.1:5671-12709 GCF_000700745.2 Antrostomus carolinensis
GCTTGAATTACTGTGGCTGTTTGCTTAATCCATCAGGCTGCAAGAATGAGCCACTCGGTGCTTTCTTGGCCTCTCCAGCAAAGCGCTGCGCCACGGACATAACAAGGCAGGCTTGTTCCAAGCCCTTGAAGTCAACAGGCAATGCTCCTCCTGCCCTTTGGGACCAGGCTGCTGCTAAATATAGATGATGGTGCTTTCCATTCATAAAATGTGAATTATGCCCCAGCCTCCAAGGGAGGGAAGCGGGTGGAGGAGCCCATGGGCTTTAGACACCCCTGCATGGGATGCAGGCAGAAGCTGAAAGGCTTGGCCCCATCCAGCCCTTCCCTGAGGAGAAGGGGGAGGAAACACTTTTGGGGAGATGTGAGGGATCCTCTGCTCAGGTTGGTTTAAACATTTTCTTGCCTCTCATCCTCAGCCACGTTAGGGCTGGGGTGGATTTGCTGGGGAGGTGAGTGTGAGCCAGTGGGGCAGCCCAAGCCCCCGCAGCCCCCAGCATCTGTATAAGATGCTCCAGCACTTGCCAGGAAGGGGAGCAGTAAGGTCTCATCCCAACAGCTCCCAACACCTAATGAGTACATCGGGACCTGCCTTCTGCTTGAGGGACATGCTTCCTTTTGAACCCCCCTGCAGACCTTCAAGTGGTCACACTTCTTCTGTCCTCCAGCCCTTTCCTCCACCGGCCCTTGCCTGTTGGTATGTGCTGTAATATTCTTTCTCCCTGAGTTTTTCCTCCAGCAGCAGCAGCTCCAGATGCACACAGATGTGTTTGCCAACAGCTTTTCACCCTCTTTGAGGTTCCTGTTTTGGGGAAGAAGGAACCCCATCTCCCAGTGGAGTTTTGGAAGGTGCTGCCCCGGGAAGCCTTGGGTTAGGACTCTGGAGACCCAAGCTCTTGTGATCCCGTGGTAGCTGGGGCCATGCAGGTGCTGCAGAGGGAAGAGGCCAAGACAATGGGCATCTCTGTGCATCTCCAGGCTGGGTGGTGCCAGCCCATCGGTCCCTGCAGCCCCAAATTCAGCATCCTGAGCCGTGGTGTGGCAGGGGATGCACACGGTGAGGCTGAGGATGGGCAGCGTGCTGGGGCTGTGGGGCTGTGCAGTGCTGGTGTCCTGAACACACTGGTGTCCTGGTTTCACTAGGACAGAGTTCATGTACTTCTTAGTAGCTGGAACAGTGCCGTGCTTTGGTTTCAGTGTGGGATCCATTGTGATAAGAATGTTGATAACATACTGATGTTTTTAGTCGTTACTGGAAGATGAAGGACATTTCCAACCTCCCTGTGTTTTGCTGCTCTGCAGGTGCCAAGGACTTAGGGGGGGAGCACAGTAATTAGCAAATCCAGACTGGCATTTGGATATGCCAATGGGATAGTCCATATCTTATAGTGTAATGCTCAGTATATTGAGGGTTGACCAGAAAGCCTGGAGGGAATTCTCTTGGATTGTTTGGGCTCACCCTTTCGGTTTCAGAACTGTCTCTGCTCTGGGATTGCTGGCTGGGGACAGGCTGGGCATCGGTCGGCGGGTGGTGAGCAATTACACTGTGCATCACTGATTTGTATATTCTATTTATTATCATTATTATTTGAACTATTATTTTATTTCAATTATTAAATTAAAACCCATGAGTTTTCTCACTTTTACCTTTCTATTTTCTCCCCCATCCCACTGAGGGAAGGTGAGTGAGCGGGTGTTTGGTTGCTGGCCAGGCTAAACCCACCACAACTGGATGGCAGAAAACACACAGGTAAGCTGGGCAATGAGCCAGGGATGCCCATGTGCAGGGCTGGGTGGGTAGTGGGACACCATGCTCCCCCTGCTCCCCTGCCAACTGCCACTGAGTTCAGCACGGGTTAAACACCTCCGTGGGTTAGGCAGTCAGGTTGTTTCAAAACCCAGCTCAGAATTGCCAAACCAGCAGGTTTCCAGGTACACCATGGGCCTTTTGATGCCATGGAGATCTGAAGACTAAATAAAGCTGTAAGCCTCATTCTGTGTAATGCTTGGGTCCGGCTCCAAGAAACCAGCTTCTTTTTATGGCACCCTTAGATCAGCAGTTTCCTGCTGGTGCCAGTACTGCAATTTCTGTGTGTGTATAAGTGTGTAAAAACAACAGAGCTCGGCAGAGCTGCGCAAGCTAGGAAGGTGCTGGGTTTCACACTGAAGTTTTTTTCTCTCTCTTTTTCCCTTTTCCTTTTGAAATAACCCCATTTTGGCCTCTAATAAAAAAACAAAACATCTGGTACCGAGTATTCAGCTGCTGGAAATCAGCTCCCCATTACTGGAAAGCAGAGAAGCAATGTAGGGATTCCTGGTATAGATCAATAACGCTTCAGGTCGCATTCATCCATCAGCCCTGTCCCTCCTGGCCTTTGAATATATGGACTGAGGACATCAAGGGAGTTGTCATGCACTGGGCATCAGGACAGGAGGTAAATTGTGCAGGTTAGTAAAGAAGCAATTGAATCAGTTAAGAGTCCTTGAAGCCTGATTTATTGACGCTGTCATGTGAGATCTCAGCAGGGTGAGATGCTGCCGTGAAGAAGAGACAAGTCAGCAAATCACAGTAACACGGTGGGCATTTGATATGTGGGGAGGACCCTGTGGCAGGGCCACCCCGAGCCCTGGATGGGGACCCCCGGCAGGGCTCAGGGCTGCCCCCCTTCCCCGGGGCTGGTGGCCAGGCCGAGCCTCTGCCTGCCCAGCTGCTAGCTCTGCATGAAGAGGTGGAAGTTGGTCCTGGTGAACTCCTGATGGATGCTGTCCAGTAATTTGTCTGAGTCCTGGGGGATGTCCGAGAGGACCTGCTGCCCTGGGATGAAGCTCTGCTCTGGGGTGTAGGTGAACGTGAACGAGCTGGAGTAGATAAGCCCATCATCCCTGATCAGCAGGAGCGGAACCGTGATGGGGTATCGCAGCCACCTCCAGTCACTGCCAAAGGCAGAGACATCGGGGACAACACACACGAGGGACTTGGGGCTCCTGGGAACAGCGCAGGAGAGGAAAATGTGCATTAATCCCAGAGGGTCTTGTGCAGGAGCGACCGGCAGTGAGAGCTGGTGTGTCTCCTCCAGCCTGCAGCTCAGCCTGAAGCCTCCGGATGGTTTCCCCTCTCTTCCCCAGTGTTTAATTCCTCTCTGCCAGGGTTGCTTGCTCGTTTGCAGCTCCCTGAGGTCCCTGTTGTCCTTCACCCACTGCTATCCCTTGACTGCATCCAGAGCCAGCAGGCACCAGCCAGACTAGTCCCTGCCTCTCCTTGCAATGCTTATGCTTGGTCCCACAGAGCAGGCAGTGCAAGTGCCCCCGTCCCCAAGGTTGGACCCATCTTCCTCCCAGAGCTGCCCAGCACAGCCCAAACCCAGCTGTGGTTCCCTGCTGGCTCCCTGGCCCCCTCCGCCCTGTTACCTGTACATTGTCTCTGCTTCCACATCTCCGAACCAGACCTTGAGGTGTGTGTGGAAACACTCCCCTTGCACCTCCAGCATGGCCACGTCCCCGCCGCCTGTAAGCTGCGACGGGCAGAGCACAGGGCAGCGTGTTATGTGGTGGCATGAGCATCCTTCTCCCACAGGGTGCTCTACTCACATGTCCCATCCCCACCACAGCGGCCAGACCCAGCCATTCCCACAGCATCCCAAAACTAGGAGATGCTGAGCGCAGGTGCAAGGGCTCAGCAGCCAGAGCCACAACAGAGGCAGGTGACAGAGAGGGTGACTGGTGCTGTACCCACCTGCAGGGCAGTGATGAGTGGCATGGGGCTGACGGGCTCGCGGACGCAAGCCAGGCTCTCGCTGAAGGTGTACTCCACCATCTCCGTGCCGATGATGGTCCAGCAGGAACCGTCATTCAGCAGCTCCCGGTTGGCTTCCTTTGGGCAAGGAGATGCCTGTGGAGAATGTCACAGCTCCAAGCACACCACAGCAGGGACAGTGGGGGAGCAGGGCCAGGACATCTGGCTTCTGCTCCCAGTGTCTCGGTTCCTTTGCTCACTGGGAAACAGGGATCATGATGCCTTTGCAAAGACTTTGGTGACAATGTCCCCACCGAAGCAGGCAAGCTGGAGGCAGGTGGCTTTGCAGTGATTCTCAACTTAATTTGGATGCAAACCCCCTTTGCTGGAAGACCCCTCCCAGTGACGTGTTCCCCAGCCAGCAGCAGTGCAGCGGAGCTTGGAGAGAAGACTGGAAGCACTACCTGGAACTGGATCACTTTCTCCGTGGAGAGACACAGGTACATGTGGTCACTGCCCTGGAACTGGAAGGCACATTTGTGGAGCTGGGAGATGGGCTCGTCCACATCCAGCATGGCATACTGCTTTGTCACCTTCCGGATGATCTGTGGGGTGGCAGCATCATCCCAGGGATGGCACCCGTCGCTCAGAGGCACAGAGCAGCCACCCACAGGGATGGACGCTTACCAGGGGAGGCAGGGTGATGCCGGTGGCCGTGCAGATGAGCTGGACCACGGAGCCGTAGCGGATGTACCCTTCCCGCAGCGGGAACTCGCTCCGGGTGCAGTGCTCATCGGCTTGGTGGGAAGGAGAGAGGCAGAGTCACCCCCTGAGCAGCCCAGGTGCAGGTCACCCTGTGCCACCTTGCTACGTGCAGGTCTGGCCGTGCTCCCGGTGCTTTCTCACTGCTTTCTTTGCTCTGTAGATGTTCCCTGCTCAGGCAGACCACTGCTCCCTGGGAGCTCAGCGTGGGAGACTGGGACTGGGATGCGGTACCTCGCAGTGACAGTGCTGGAGGCAGCGTGGGCAGGGATGCTCTGGGCTCTGGCCTCTTCCAGGCAAGTTACTTGCTTGGATTTGTGAGCCTCCAGACTGGTACAGCTCTTTCTGCCCCAGTTGCTGCCTATGTGCTCTCAGAACATGATGCCAACCCTCAAAGCCAGTGGGAAAAAGCCATCAGCTCCCGAGCCACACCAGGTACACTGGGCAGAGGTGAGACCTGAGCCAGGTTCCTGTGTATCCAGGCTATTATTTCCCAATCCTGTCACCCCCAAGAACTGGCTTTGCAGGAGGGGAGAGCCAGAGCTGGAGGCTGGCAGCCCTGGGCACGGCTGGCATCATCGGTCCCTGAGGCTCCTTACCCAGGTGGAGGGTGAAGGCTGCCCACTGCCTGGCACTGGCGATGAAGGCTCCCCCCTCAACAGAGAGGTACCGGGTGCTGACGGTCTGGGAGCGCAGGCGGTTGAAGAGGGAGATTTTGGAACCCGAGGAGATGCAGACTGTGGGGAGAGGACAAGAGGAAATGGCCTCAAGTTGAGGCCAGGGCAGTTGAGATGGGATGTGAGGAAGAATTTCTTTGCTGAAAGGGTTCTGAGGCATTGGAAGGGGTTGCCCAGGGCAGTGGTGGAGTCCCCATCCCTGGAGGGATTGAAGAGTCGTGTAGACATAGTGCTGAGGGACATGGGTTAGTCGGGGACTTGTCACTGTTGGGTTCATGGTTGGACTCGATGAGCTGAAAGGGCTTTTCCAATCGAGGCAATTCTGTGAGAGGTGGCTGGGTTGGTTCTTGCCAGGTGGTTTGAACTATGGCTTTGTCAAGGCAAGAGAGGCCAAGTCCTGGTTACTGGTAGAACTAGCCTGGCAGGAGCCAGCACCTCCCTGCCTGTCTTTCTCTGCATGTGAGTGCCAGCCCAGCTGGGCATTTCAAAGGTGGGTAGCACACTGGCATCATCCATCATGGTGGGTGAACCCTTCAGAAAAGAGGTATCAATATGCCTAAAAACACCCTCTTTTGGGGGTGTCCATGGGCTTTGTGTCCAGCCTGGACTGCTCCAGAGCCAAGCTGTGAGCACTTGGAGAGTATCCCACCCTGAGTTCACACCCACAGAGCCATCCCCATACTCACGGTCTGTGTTCTTCAGCGACTGCTTCTTCTGTGAGGGCTTGGAGATGACTTTGATCAGCTTGCTGTGGAAGGTGCCGATCTCCTGCCCATTGCTGAAGAAAAGCTTCAGGACCAGGCGGAAATGCTTGCGCTTGTCCGTGTCCGAGATGTACAGTGCCTTGGCACAGCTGAAGCCCTGCCGAGGGCACAGAGGGGCTGCTGGCAGCTCCAGCCCAGCCCCACCAGCCTTCCTCACCCTCCTCACCCTCCTCACCACCCCGCAAGGGCATAATAGTGCCCTTTCAAAGAGCCCCAGGTTCATTTAAAGGGGGAAATGACCAGAGATGTTATTACAGGTGGAATGAAGAGCTGGGGATCAGCAGAGGCTTTATTTACACTGGGGGCAGAGAATTCCTCCTGGAAATGAATGTTCACGTGTGATTTATCTCACATAACATGAGAAATCGCCCTGGGTTTATGGTTTCCCCGCCGTCCTGGCCGATACGCCGTGCCTCAGCAGCAACTCAAGCACTGCAAACAAAGGCTCCTTCTGTGAGGTTTCTGGCCCGACTCAGACCCTGCGCTCTTCTGGGACCCCAGATAATGCCTTTTTTAAAAAAATAAATCTTTTTTTCCCTTTATCAAAAGACAGCAGATCTTTGCTGAAGCTCTTGAACTTTGGGATCCAGTGGGTTTTTTTGGTTTGTTTGGGTTTTTTAGCTATCTGCAAATGAATGACTGAGCTTTCGTTTTGCGATAAGAAGCAGTGCTGCTCAAAGGCACAACGTCCCGGGGCTGAGGGAACTGTGCAGGTTTGGCTGCTGTGGGGCTGCGGACGTGAAAAGATGGTGTTGAAGAAAGATGGGGCTCTCTGCAAGGCAGGGGAGGCTGCCCGGCTGCTCGGACTGTCACCCGTGGCACAACAGGGCAGCAGAGCAGGAGCAGGGAGCGATGGCTGGGAAGGAAGGACCATGACATCCCGAGGAAGGGGATGATGTGATGTCCTGGGGTGTGAGGGGACATCAGGGACAGCTCAGCTTGTGCATGTACAGGGTTCCCATGGGGTGCCACTGCATGGTCCCGGGGAGCATCAGGCTTTACCTTTGCATCCGGCTGCTCCTCGAAGCTGAGCTTCTGGGTCTCCATCAGGCTGCTGCCCATGCTGTCCAGCCCCATGTACCCGCACACCCGAAAACCTGCCT
>NW_010294986.1:12750-17310 GCF_000700745.2 Antrostomus carolinensis
GCACAGGCACAGGCGTGGGCTCGGCTCCTCCTGGTGTGGTGGGTGGCCCAGGATCCAGCCCTCCCCAGGTCTGGACCACAGAGGGCTCAGCCTCGAGGGGGAAAGAGGAGTTTGGGGGGCAAAGAAGAAATAAACTGGGTGGCTCTCCCCTTTGTGGAGGTGGAGGGCAGCTCTCTGTGGCAGGGGAAGGGAAGGGAAGGAGGAGAGCTCCAGGGAAGCTGCCCAGCACTCACCTTTTATCTGCTCCTGTTTTAACCTCCATCCCGGCCCTCTCAGGTAAACACAAGGTGGGGGACAGAAAAACCTGCAGAGACAAGAGGACATTTTCTTACTGTGCTTCAGCATCCAGAGAAGCTGCTCGAGGTTGATGGGATGGCTGTGCTGAGAGCAGAGACCTTCACCAGGGCTCACCAGTGCCAGGAGCAACCTTGCACCCTGGGAGGTACGTGGTTGGGGCAGCGAGGGGCTGGGGACTCCCTGGGTGGGGGGCTGGCAGGGCTGGCTGGGGAGTTTGGCTCCACTGAAGCAGTTGTCTCAGCCTCTCTGTCCTGCACCACCTCCCTCCTGCTGCAGCATCCAGCCCCAGCCCAGGGCTGTCACATCTGTCACTGCTGCTGGTGACCATGAGCCCACTGGCCCTGGGATGACCCCAGGAGGGGAGGACAGGGTGTCTCCTGAGCCGAGAGGGGATCAGTCCCTCTGCCCACCTGCCGTGTGGGAGTTTTGGCAGGTCAGGAACAGAATTTGCCTTCACAGCCAGATTCAGAGCCCAACACAAATAAATCTATAGCCAGGGCTTGAGAAACCCATTTTCCTGTGTTTTATTTAGGTTTCCACTGTCCTTGCACTTGTGTGAATGGTGCAAATTCATCCTCTATTGGTACTGGGTAAAGTGCTGGTAGATAAAACACCAGTGCAGGGGGCTGGATATGTCAGAGCCCTAAAGTCCTGGATATGGGTTTATTTAAACCAGTCATCTATGGCATGGGCCCCTGACTCCCACTGTGACGAAAAACAGCACCAGCACCTTTACACCTTAACCTGGGAGCTCTGTGCTGATTTTCACTCCCTCTCCAGATCTGGCACCTGATTTTCATGCTCCCCCCTTGCACAACGTCTGGAGCAGGGTAAGAGGCTGTCCCAAAGGCTCAGTGATACGAGGGCTTCCCTCCTGGCTGGAAGACCCTGTCCCAAAATAAAACCTTCACCTGTGGCTCAGCAGCCCCTGGCAGGAGGCTGGATGTGATAAGGACTTTGTAGGCAGAGCCAGCCCAGCCTCGAGCTGTCTCCTGGGGTCTGGGTGGGTTATGTAGGTAGAGCTTGTCACCTCAGTAATAACAGAGGATTATTTATATCATAAGGATTAATGGAGGATTAATTATATTACAGTGCCACAGTCTGACGTCACTGCCCAGGAGTGGCAATTTTGGAGATTCCAGCCAGAACCTCAAGGTGTTTTTGCAGTGTGGGAAGGACTTTCAAAAATAGCAGCTTTTTGGAGACTGTGGGCATTGATGGAAACACCCCAGCCCTTGCTGTGGCCGTTCACATTTTAAGACAAGATTTCCAGAGCACATAAACCACTAACCTTTCCTCTTCTTCATCTTTGTAATTTCATTCTTGGGAGGTAAGATTTGAATAGTATCTTTCCTTCTTTTACTTAATTTTTCTGATCTCCAGCACTTCACAGGAGGAATCTAATCACTGGGAATGTCTAACTGGGATGGATGCAGGCAGGAGTTAATATCTTTCTTGTGTTATTCAGTTCATGAAGACTAAATTATAGTTTTGGATGCAAAGAGGTTATGAGTGGATGGAGAGGGGATGTGTCAAATAATTTCCTTCACCAGCTTCAGTCAGAGAAATGTAGCAAGGCTGAAATCAAGCTTTAGGAGGCTGGGTTTGGAAGTGGCTATCGGAGAACCTGGAGTGATCTCCTACCTTTTTTCATTGCCATATGACTTCTGTGCCACTTTGGCGTGCAGTATCAGCACCGTCTGGTCTGCTGGCAGCTGCAGGTACCTTCGCACGCCGTCTCGGAGCAGGTTGGTTTGGTAGGGGTTGGATCTACAAGACAGTGGTCCCCCAGCACTGTAACACCAGAACCAGGCTCCTCACCTTGCCCTACCAGCCCTGCAACAAGCCAGGAGCCTGGAGCTCCCTCCGTGTCCAGCCTGTGCTGGAGGTGGAGAGACTTTCCCATTAGAAAGCACTGGAGCTCAGAAAACATCTCAGCTGCTCCAAGACCAGAGTTGGCATTGAAAAATACAAAGTTTGGATAACTGGCTTCATAACCCCACAGCTTCATTAGTTTTCCACTAAGCACACACAGGGCACTGAGTTATAGCTCTGAAACGTGTATTTCTAAGAATTCCAGTCCCACGCAATGGTGGCAGTGATCTAATTGATCATTA
The DNA here is from genome assembly GCF_000700745.2 of Antrostomus carolinensis. Taxonomy (NCBI): domain Eukaryota; kingdom Metazoa; phylum Chordata; class Aves; order Caprimulgiformes; family Caprimulgidae; genus Antrostomus; species Antrostomus carolinensis. The sequence continues at coordinate 15,165 of NW_010294986.1, forward strand.
ATGTGTTTTTCCACCTGATGTGTTTGTTGCTGTGTGGCTTTTTGGTAAGTTGGGAGAGACGATGCTGCTGAGCCGTGAGTGCAGCTGGGGAGCTGTCATGCAAGGAGGAGCTGCTCGTTGGCTTCTGCAAGGGCTGTTGGGTGAGAATAGCTGCATTTTTCTGCAAGACCTAAGTAAGTGGTTTTGCTGATTGTTTCTGCTCTATTAACTAGAAGGAGTTCCCGGGCACCCGGAATTTAACTCTGCTAACTTAGTAGGTTGGGCGTTAACCGGCTGGAGAGAGATGAGGTAGGTCCAAGCCCAAGGTGCCCTGCTCTGTCACCTGGGACATGTCTGCAAGAGCTGAGGGATGAGAGGGAAGGGTTATGGGGTGTCTACTGGGGAGACCTTTTGTGGTGCTGACTTGCTTTTGGAGGAGGCAAGACCATCCATCTGAAGACCATCAGCTCCTGTCCTACTGAAAGCCCCTAAACGCCCCAAGAACCTTTTGCTGGGTAAGAAGAAACCAGAGGAGAGGAAAGGGGTGCTGCCTGGGCAGAAGCCCCTTGTTGGCACATCTACTGATGTCTGGCATGTTGCAGCTGGGCACACTCAGGAGAAATTTCTCCTACTAAGGGGACCCAGCTTGGCTGGTTATAAAAAGGTCTTGATTTAAGCCTGAGCTCAATTCTGCCATGCACTGAGTTCCCTTGCCTTGCTGCAATGGGGTGTTCATGCCTGCTGGTGTTTGGACAATGGCTCTGTGTTTCTGCTCTGCAGGCCCAGGAGATGTTTTTGGACCCACCTGGATGAGCATCAGACCCAAACCAGATCCAGCATCCTCAGGAGAGAGAGAGCTGTATGGAAACTGGCTTCAGGCTCTGGCTCTTGACCTTCCCAAGGCTGCTGGGGTCACTCATGACCCCTCCAAACAGCAATGGCCTCACATCAGAGACAAACAGCAGTGGCCAGAGAAGGCTGTGAAGCCCCGAGCTCTGGCAAGAGCAAGCTCCCAGGGAGAGAAGCAGCAACCACTGCTGTCCCAAGCAGTGATAAGTTCACCATCCAGTTTTGCTCTTCCCAGTGCAACGCATGTGTTTCAAGGAGGCTGTGCCCTTTGCAGCTTCTAGGACCCTCATTACAGTTAGCCTTAAACTCCTATCCCTTCACTTCCAGCCTTCCCACGTTGTGGATGCAGCCGATGCTCTCCTGTTTGTGTGTGGAAGACAAACACCTCTCTCATACAAGCAAATATATACCCCTCATCTCCTCTGGGTAGTCCCATGGGGACCTGTTTTGCACTCCAGAGATTTTCCCATCACTGCCATGTTCAGGCAATAGAATCTCCTGCCCTTCTTGTTCTCAATCTCCTCGATGTGTTAGCTGGATCACCAGCAAGTGTAAATCAACAGAGCTCTGCCAAAATCAGATTTACAGGCAGTGCCAGTGTCACCCACAGCATTAACTGCCGCTCTGTATCTGAGAGGTGAATGTTTTATGGCCATGGCAAGCCTGTTCCTGACTGCAGAGCCCAGCTCACAGGGCTCAGCCCCGGCCAGCACTCAGGGCAAAGCAGAAGTTGCTCCTTTGCCAGCCAGACCCTCACATCGTCCTTCACAGCTCCCGTGCCGAGGCTGGATCTGTTCCCTCCAACCCTCCATCGTGGGGCTGGAGACTCCTGGAGCTTTACCAAGCAGTACCCACCAGTGCCTGCTCCAGGGTGGGTTACTCAGTCTTGCTGAAGAGCTTCACTCCAGCCTTTCTATCTCCTGAATGGTTTATACCTTTGCACAGCCAAAGAGATCCCATAAGTAAGTTATTTAATCCTTTTCCATAATGGCAATCTGCAGCTGTCTCACTCCTCTGCTGCCCAGCAATAGTGTGATTTCAGCTCTGATCCACTTTTGCTATTTTTCCCTTCATCTAAAAGCACCATTTGGGAATCTCTCTGCAAATTTTTTAATGGAACTACTGATTGTGATCAGGATAAATGTGGAAATGGATCAAGGAAAAGTCTGTCTGTTGGCCTGACCTTGGCTATTCTTTTACACCAGTACATCATGTTGAAAAATGAGTATTAAACCTCGCTGGCTCTGCTCAGTAGCATTTTGCCCTCAGTTTGTCAGAGACAATGAGCACAGAGCAGGGAACAACCAGGCTGGGGGTG
>NW_010294986.1:17326-17695 GCF_000700745.2 Antrostomus carolinensis
AATTTTTTCCCTGCTGAGTCTCATCATTCAGTATTCAGTACAGAATGAGGAGTGTAGCTTTGAGTCCTTGCTGGTGTCTGAGCCATGGGGACACATGCTCCATCCCTGTTAGTGTCACCCACCAGCACTGACATACTCATCAGCACCCATCCGTACAGCTCATGGTCTGCATGGGAAGCACTGATCCCTGTGAAGCTGCTGGAGGGAGCCTCTCCCATTAACCCACTGGCAGAAGAAGGAACAGGCAGCAGCAGGGAGTGTTCAGGAGCAAATTGCCAAAATCTGTGGATTAAGACGTGTGCTGACAGCGTGGCCAGCAGCAACGCCTGCTCCCCAGAGCCTCCCGCCGCACCGGCTCCGGGCCGGGGC
>NW_010294986.1:17710-20799 GCF_000700745.2 Antrostomus carolinensis
CTGCTCCCCGCCATCCGTACGTAATACCAGAGGCACGTGGGTTACTGCCCGGAGCTGATTAAAGAGCCTTCTGGAATAATTATCCACATGCTACTTCCTGCTTAAAGTGGGAAGGTGCATGCCAAAGGCAGGTAAGCAGACCAGAGTGCTTCAGATTTGATGTCTAGCTGGAGGAATGGCTACCTAGAAACTTGTTTTTCTTCTCTTTGTCTGTTCTCTGCAGCCATTGCCTTCCAAATTTTGGGGCTAAATTGTTTCAGTGATGCATTTCTGAACAGTGCTCGCCATTCTCCCCACAGAGGCGACCACCCAGCATCCATCATCTGGTTTAAATTTACCTTCAGAGAGTCAAAGGGCTTTTGCTAAAGCAGCTCAATATACCCACTTGGCTCCTTCTGGCACCTACAGCCTCCTCAGGGTTACAGGGAATTATTCACTCCTTCTGACATTTATTATATTAAATTATTGAAATGCTTTGATTGTAGTGCAGTGTTAGTTCAGTGTCATGTTAGCGGCACCGCACGGGCCGGGCTCTTGGAGCTCAGGCTAAAAGCCTCCTTTTCAGAGGCCAAGGTCTCAGCGGGGATCGACTGCTCTCGCACACAGTTGGGCTTTATGTGGGAGCAAGGGGGGAGCCACCACCTTTCTCCTACGCTGATTTTTGTAAGCTTTTCCCCCTCCCTGCTCGGCCTGGCATCGCTTACCGCTGTGGCTTTCCCCTCACTTGAGGTCAGGATGTGCCTCAGCAGAGTGTGGTGGGAGCACACGTGGGCTGCAGCCCTGGGGCAGCTCTGCCCTGGTGCTGGAGGTGGGAGAAGCCCAGGGCACCCATGGGTGTCTGCAAGCCCTGGCTGTGTTGCTGTGCCCTCTTCCAGGGGAAACAAAGCAGAAAAGGAGGAGTGCCCTGGGTTCTTTTCACAGTTGGACCATCTCATGGTCCCAACCAAGGTGTCTCTTTTGCTCAGCCTTCCCCTGCCACCAGCTTGTACATCCCTACTGAGACAGCCATGGCTGTGGTGTGGGACCTACCCTGGTCCCCACATCACTTTAGACTCTGCGAAGGCAGACTGTGGAAGTCCCGCAACACCCTGAGTGTGTACCCTTGGGCAACTGCAGGAGCAGAAAAAGCACTTTGGAGTCAACAGGAGAAGTAAACCACCTTCTGCACTGCCACTTTCCCATTCTCCAGCATTCACCAGCTCAGTCTGCAGAGGAAGGAATCCAATTTTTTTTTTGTTCCCCTGGGAATGAAAGTACCCAACTCAGGAGACCAAAATACGATCGCAGGAGCTATTGTTTAGAAACTGGGTCTTCAACTCATTATACAAGAACTTTAACTCATGGTAACACTGTCCTCAAGTGCAGGTAACACTCAATTCTCCGCAGAGATTGAATTTGCTGCTTTTCCCCCACAGAGGAGCTGCTATTTCCCTCACTCAGGAGGTGGCTGCTCAGCAGCTTGCTGGGGACTTGCTGCCACAGAAGGCAATTGTTCTTTCCTGGGTTGGGGAAACCAAATGTCTTAATAAAAAATATCCATTTTAGAGGTCTGGGTTATATTTTGTACAGAGTAGGGGAGAAAATGCCTGCAGTGCTCTTGGGTATGGACTCAATGCAATGTTTATGCAAAAGGAAAAGCCATTAGAAATCACAGAAATGAGAAGCCTGCAGTTTCTGGCTTCCCTCATTTTTCAATACCTCCTTTAATCCAGACCAACCCAGCCCACAAGCCCTTGTATATGTGTGGGTATTTATAAATCCTATATTTTCCTCACTGCACACACAAGTGAAATTCAGCCTTTTCTGGGCTTAGGGGATTTATCAACCACACCAACAGCAAACACCAGCTGAGAACAGGAAGCACAAAAACCCTGTGGTGATGAGCTCTGCAGGGACCGGGGGCCAGTGAGGTGGTCACCCTGGGCATGTTCCCAGCTGCCCCACGCCAGACCCAGCAGCACCAACACCCTCAAAATGCCCATGTTTGATAATGCAGTATTGTCTCGCTTGCTAGAAAATTCAGACAACATGGATGATTTACTGTGGTCTCCTGTCTCTGTTCCTCATGTAGATATTAGTGCTGTTAAAGCACTGAAACACCGTCCTGTAAAGCAGTAAAGCACCACCACTAGAGTGATGTCAGTGCTGAGAAGAGGTGGAGGGCTGGGAAGGTCTATTCCACAGTGTCTAAGAAGCCACCGCTGATGATCTCCGTCACTATGGTTGGGTGCATCAGTTGACCTTCTTGCTGTAAGTTCAACCTGAGGCTCTACAGCCCTCAGAGCTCTGGTCTGCAGCTCCCTGCTTCAAACCCACCTCCCTGTGCTGACTGCAGCCACTACCTCTGGAGGTTCTTCAACTCCCAGGGCACTGTAGCTCAAACACATTGAGCTTGGACTCTCCTTTTTCCAAGACCTGCTGAGTTGATGGGGCTCCCAGGTGCACTTCCATAGCAGGGGAAGATGAAAGAAAAGAAAAAAAAAAAGAAAAAGAAAAAAGAAAGAAAAAAAAGGAAAAAGGAAAAAGAAAAGAGGAAAAAGAAGAAAAAAGAACAAAGAAGGAAAAGAAAAAAGGAAAAAATAAAGTAAAAAGAAAAAGGAAAAAAGGAAAAAGAAGGAAAAAGAAAAAAAGGAAAAAGGAAAAAGAAGGGAAAATAAAAAAGAAGATAAAAGAAAAAGGAAAAAGAAAAAAAGAAAAAAGAAAAAGAAAGGAAAAGAAAAAAGGAAAAATGAAAAAAGGGAAAATAAAAAAAGGAAAAAAGAAAAAGAAGGAAAAGAGAAAAAAGGAAAAAGAAAAATAAGGAAAAAGAAAAAAGGAAAAAAGGGAAAATAAAAAAGGGAAAAGGAAAAAAAAAGAAGGAAAAGAGAAAAAAGGAAAAAGAAGGAAAAATTAAAAAGGTAGAAAGAAAAAGAAAAAAGAAAGGAAATTTTTCTTTAAGAAAAAGAAAAGAAAAAGGCAAGGCTGTCCCGGGCCGGTGAGCTCCTGGCAGACACGGGCCGTGCGCGGTCCGGGCTGACGCCCCGCTCGATGCCGATGTCCCCGCACGCCGCTGGCGATCGCCGTGTCCACCTGCGCGCAGCTCCCGCTCG
>NW_010294987.1:0-13181 GCF_000700745.2 Antrostomus carolinensis
TGTTCACAGCTCCTCCCAATTTGGTGTCATTAGCGAACTTAGCAGTCCTTCAAGTCCTATATCCAAGTCACCAATGAAGACGTTAAAGAGCTGCAGCCCCAGGATGGATCCCTGCAGGACCCCACTAGTGACCAGTTGCCAGCCCAATGTAACCCCATTGACTAGAACCCTTTGAGCCCAACCCATCAGCCAATTCCTCACCCATAGCAGTGTGTGTTCATTCAGCTGTGTGCTCGACATTTTATCCAGGAGGATACTTTGAAAGACGGTATCAAAGGCTTTACGGAAGTCCAAAAAGATCACACTGACTGGCTTCCCTTGGTCAACTAGGTAGGTAACCTTATCATAGAAGGAGATTAGGTTTGTTAAGCAGGACTTTCCTCTCATGAACCCATGTTGGCTGGAACCAATGACTGTGTTGTCTTCCAGGTGTTTTCTGATAACTCCCAGAATAATCTTCTCCATAATTTTTCCAGGTCCATCAGTCTATCTCCCTCTCACACTCCCCTGTAATCCTCAGCCTTTCGACCTCCTGTTTCAGCTCAGCCACCATGCTGAGCAGATCGTTTGCCTGCTCACAGCGAATACAGGTGCTGTCCCTGCAATCCTCCGTTCCAAGTGAGAGGCTCCAGCACTCCCTGCAGCCAGGGGCCTGGACACCTACATACAACAGCAGTTCCATGTTAGCAATAATATGCTTCTTAAGCACCATCAGATCTTTGATGCTCTATTTCTGACTTCTTTCTAGAAACAGCAGGACACTTAAATACAAGTGCTACTGAAAGCCTTCAAAAGACAGGCACAGCACTTTACCAGTAGTTTTCCACACATGCATGCATATCTTCTCTGAAGAAAAATTGGCACCGCACATACAAAGCCGTGCCTCCAGCTTACTGCTGTTCCAGTAGGCCTGTGGATTTGACTGTTGTCTGCTTCTGGTCCAAGCTAACTGCTCAATGTCTCTTGCTAAATTTGCCCTTAAAAGAGCTTCCATTTTCTTTAAAACTGTAGTCTCTTTTCTCATCAATAATTTAAAATCCCTTGTTGGGAAATCTGTTCTTTGGCCTATGTAAAGTGGACTCCTCACTGCAGTAAACAGTTCACTTGACATGCAGTTGACTTGAGTGTTACAGCCAAGATGAGAACTGTCTACAAGGCTAAATCTGGGACTGTATAGTGAAAATCTTGCAGTAACACATCTTCTCCCCTGCCTCAAGTATGTTGACACCACAGTTGCTTTATTAATTCACTGTTCAGAAGTAGTGTACACATTTCTCAAGATACAAACAGAACTTCTTTAAAGTGTTTTCATTCCTTAAGAAAAATCAGAAGTTTTTAATTTGAATATACAATTCAAAGGCAGGCTTTCAAGTGAATAATATTTGTCCTTGTGCTTCTGTGCTTTTCCATGAGGTATTTAAGGCATCGTAAGGTCAGGGAATGCTGTGGTAGTGGCACGAATTTGTATTTAGATAACTTCTTGTGTACATCTGCTGAATTGATACCTATTTAATACAAATGGATCATGAAAATTTGAAAAGAAAGAAGGGAAAAAAAAATACACAACCACCCCACTCCCTAAATCTGCAGGTGGTCTTATTAAAGATTATACTGTTTAGTCTTTCAATAGATTTTAGAATTGATAGAAATCTAATTTTGAGTTTTGCCCTATTTTTTTGTCCTATTTGAGTTTATCTGCCATAAAACTGCAAGAATTGCTTTCTTTTGCACTCTCTTCTATGGTATTAGAAGACTTGATGGTGGAATAGAAGCAATACTTGATAGCAGGCCTATGAAAATTCTGCCACAGGCCAAAATAGAAGTTGAGGCAACGGTCTTGTCTTAGCAGCTTGTGCAGTTTCACTTTTCCACCCAAAATAAGGGTTAGTCTCTTCAGTTCTGAAAATTTTTTAGTGCTTTGAAAGTACATTTAGTACAAAAGACTCCACTAAAACTTATGCAAAGTTTAGAAATACTCATTTTCTAAGCAAATTCTTACCATTCTGACCTCCAAACATCTCTTCATAATACACTGGGAGAGCAGTGATTAGAGTGTAATACATATTTACTTCATAAATTCCTTCATTTAATTATTTCAAAACCAGGCTGATTCAAAGGAGACAGCTAAAAAAAGTGAACACCCAGTTTGGACAAACTTAATCTAAAGAAACAACTAAACAGCACTTTTGGGTTGATAAAGTTTTGTCACTCTTGTGACACAAAGTTCTCTTAATCAGCTTTGGAATGAAGTAATGGTTTATTCCACATTGGTATCTATCTTATCTCCTTACCTTGCAATGTCCAATCTTAAAAAGTTATCTTATAGTTGGGGGTGGGAGGGGGTAGGGTATAACAGGGGAGGGGCTGAACTGTAAATGGCTTTTGCACAAATTAATATACATCATTTGTAGGAAAACAGAATACTGATTCTGAATGTCCCAGGTCCATAATAATATCCAAACCTTTAGACCATCCTCTCCTTTATCTTCTCCAGCTCTTATATTAATTTGAAAAGTTTCTCTCTTTCAGCTGCCCGTGTTAAGGCCAACTCTTTTGTATATTTTTAACATGACATTGTCTGAAGGAATTTTTTCTTAGTCTGATGTTACAAACCATGATGAGGGACTTGTTGGGTTTCTTCCTTACTTTCTTGATAGGTCCAAAATCTCTTGGTTAGTGATTCTACTAAAAAAAAAAATACAGATGTTGCTGTAATTGAAATGGTAAGAGTGATCTCTCTTGGTTTTCCTTTTCACATGTGCAGTATTTTTTGAGTGCAGTGTCCTACTTCACACCTGTGGCTTTTCAGATAATTGATTTAAGTATATTGGCTAGCTTGTGCAGCACATATATCTGCAAATAATGTTCTCTAAAACTTAAATTTTGCTTTCCTCCTATAGGAAGCATGAGTGGGATAAACATGGCACTTGCGCAGCCACGCTTCAGGTCCTTAATTCTCAGAAGAAATACTTTGGCAAAGCCTTAGAACTCTACCAGCATGTTGATCTTAACAGGTATGTAAATCAACTCTGCGGTGTGCCTCTTGTTTCAAACAGTTACTAAAAGTTTCTAATCTAGTCTAAAAAAAAAAAGTCTAAAAATCTGGTGGCAGAGGGGAAATAGGTATTAGTATGAATTATTTTTAGTACTGGAGTTCAGAGGAAGGGTAGTCTACTCTGAGAAGCCTATCTCTGGTCACTTCAGAGCTTGGTAAGCCAGTAGTGTTCTTTGCAGCATCGTATTAGACAACGTGAGCCAGTAAAATGTGAGAAGCTGTATCAACTATATCTTGTTACCAAAAGCTATGGTACCTGTAAACTTCTAAATCAAGTGACAAAAACCCCCAAACTTCTGAGTCATCCTGAAGCCCAAACACTTGTTTTTAGAAAAGACAGAGGTCTGCTCAGAGGACAGGACAAAGTGCAGGCAAAGTCATGCAGCACATCCTGGGAAAAGGCTGAGAGGTAACAGCAAGAGAGGATGTCCTGAAGGGTGGTGTTCAGTTGCTGCAGGCAGCCCTCTGTTGTCCTTTCAAACAATCCTCATGTGACACTTTTGCTGTGTCCTAGGAGCTGATTCCTCCTCATGGTTCCAAAGCACTGTCCATTCCAGATACAAAATCTTGATGGGAATGTTGTGTCTTGTCCAAGCACTGTATGTACACATTCTGGCCGCAGGTGAATGCCAGGCGGCCAGAGTCCTTTCCCAATCAGTGCTTGGTACAGGTGGGAGAATGTTTGACTCAGATTTGTTGACCATAAATTGTCTCTGATGAGAGTATCTGAGAGAGGAAATAAGTTCTTTTGTATCTAGAAAAATATCTCAAAAAAAAAAAAAAAATTCTATTAGTGTTCTGTTAATGTCTTGTCCAAACAATCTTCTTGCAAATTTTTATTGACTTTGCGTATGCACAAAAGAAATGTTTCTCCCACCCCCCTCCTATTTTTGTAGGTGTCTTGTAAAACATACTTAGACTTTTCTAGACACAGTGCTTAAGAGCATGTCATATATAGTGTTAAAATCAGTGTCTGTTAAGTCAATTGTCTAAGTAGCTGCGATGATATGACTAAAACATTTTACAGATGGCACAGTGGCCAATTATGTGACTCTATATAAGCATATGTAACACTGAAAAATAGTAGAGACTGAAAAGTAGAAATTAATTGCTCAGAGTATATTCTCCATCATAGAAATGATCATAATTAAATTAATCTTTACTGAAAAGAATAAAGACTGATAATGTTCTCATTGTACTTCATTTATATTTGAATGAGAAATAGTAGTATCAGTGATTAAAAGATTGTTTCCAAAAAGGAAATTATTAAAAAGAGGACTTCATACAGGCTGCTGTAAGAATGACAGAACGTAATCTGTTTTATTGGTCTCCTTATATCCAGTGTCAAATGACTATGACAAACAGCTAGACCTTTAGTCAACTGTGTTAAATCTCCCATGTGCAGAATCTGACCTTTGAAGAGTTGAGCATTATCAGCACTTGTGGATTAAATCCTGAGAGACTCTGAACATTCCCACTCCTTACAGAAGAAGCTGGGACTTAGAGACTTGATACCTATTGGGTCCTGAGTCTTGTTGTCAACTTGGAAGTGTGGACTTCCCTCAGGACTGAATCTAAAAGAAGGGTTATATGGGCTAGAGGTTCTTGAGAGTTCCCTTGTTTCTCTTACGTGAACAACCTTGCCTCTTTGAAAACATATTCAATATGAAATGTTTCTGTGCAGACATTGATGTTGATCCAGATCCATGCACCATGTCCCTCTCCCAATGTGCTGTGTGCCTCCCACCCCAGCAAGCCCACCTTGCATTAGAGCAAGAGAGTGCCAAGAGCGGCCTCACAAGTCTGCCTTCATCCCCTCCCAGTGGCCAGAACACAGGGGTATGGCTCAAGGAAGGAGAAAGGAGGCAATTCAACTACATGCTTTACTTGGTGCTCAATGGAACATTCTGAAGGTCCAGCAAATAACAGTAATATTGCCTTTTCCCCTAGCTCTGTCTGAAGACTCGACTCTCCCAGGTCCTCAGATTATGGTGGGGGAGAGGGTTCTTCCTGACTCTGCTGAATTGGATGGGAAGTGACCTTTCAGAAAAGGGGAACCTTTCCTAGGCCTGGCAGAGAATGGAAGACAAGTTTCCCTTGCTCCCCATTGCTGTAATGCTTGCCAAGTTCTCACTAAGATTATCTCTTTACCTAATGGTTATGAAGTTATGTTTGCATACGGGAACCATGGAAAAGTTTTATCTTTGTTTCAGTTGTCTCCTGAAAGCCGGGATAAAGCCAAGCAGTTCATATTACCAGGTAAGAGGCACTCTTTTAAAAAACAAAATCATGTGCATGTGCTTTTTTTTTTTTAAAAACAGCAGGAGTCAAGTGATTTCTAGAGAATAAGTGATCTTTTTTAACTGTATAGTTCTTTAAGGTTGTGCTTTATCTAAAAGTTTTTGTCAACTTAACAAGTGTGGGAGCTGTTGGAAAATGTGCTAGTGACTTATTAATTTATATAAGCTTTTTAATTTTTCAGATGACTGCTATAAAGGAAACTCTTACAAGATTTTATGGTGTAACACCAAAGATCCAGTGTCTTCCTCCAGAAGAGGTAAAAACCCCAAACAAACACACATTCCCCAAACTTCCCAAAACTGAAAAACAAACAAACAAAAACCCAAACAAAAAAAACCTTTTTTTTTTAAAAAAGGGTACTTTTTATCAAAAAAACAAAAGCAAAAATCGAGTGAAAAATCTTCAGCATGGTGTAACTTAGGTCTGGATGTTCCTTGTCGATACAGTTCCCTGCAGATTAGATACTGCTTTGTTGTTGCAGCTGAGTTCACCAAAACACTGCTTACATAGCGGCACCGCTGAGTTCAGCTTATGTTACTGTTGCCACAGCCTTTTCTTCATGCAGAAATATTGTTGGTGGAGGAAGTGTCCATTCTCTGCCTAATAACTTTGCCGTTAGTATACTTAGCCAGAAAATGGGGGCACTGGGTTTTAAAGGTCTCTTTGTCTTTAAGGATTTGAACCTGCATCTCTTGCAGAAATGCTGCTGTAACCACCACACTAGAGGTATTGCTGTAGCTGAGTACTTTCCACTCCTCCTGCTAAAGCTTAATTGGCATGTAGAAGATTATTAGAACCAACAAGAGTGAGCTGAATGGAGCCAGTGACTGTTGGCCTTGACAAGGATACTGCCTGTCAACAGCAGTCTTCCTTTCACTGGGCATGGCTCATGTGCTCTGCGTGAAGAAGTTACTCAATGGACCAAGTCCTTCAGAAATAAAGCAGCTCTGAGGCTTGTCTCTGGGGTTATTTTCAAAGCCCCCTACCTAAAGAGGTACAAAAAGGCATTTTGAGCTTCACTGTGGTTCAGGATGACTATGGTCTTTCCTTTTGAGCCAACAGTGTTTAAAATTTCCATTTCTTTCTTTCCTTTCACAATTGTACTGTGAATCATGATACAGTAGAGAATGTGGTACACAGAGGCAGTGTCTTATAGCATATAATATAGGTCACCATATCTGAACCATAAATGCCTTTGAAGGAACAAAATAGTAATCTGAACAACTACTTGGGTAGGCTGCATAGCTGTTTCTTTAATTTTTCAGCTAGGTTTCTCTGCTTTTATTCAAAAAGAAAGCAAAAAACCAAACCCACAAGATAGCTTTCCCTCTTAGAAGCGGTTCCTAATTATCTCAGCTTGATAAAAGTGGTTTTCTACAAAACACTTGGCAGAGTTATTGCCCATATACAGATGACAATTTTATGAAAACTTGCCAAGACAGAGTTGCTGTTGGAGTTCAAGAGCTTGTGTGTTGTCAACTCATTTGCTTTAGTAGTGCTCTGAGATTTTTATACTCAGATGTTTCTTCACATGAAAAAGAACTCTAGGTTACAATTATATTTAAAATATGTTTTTACATTACTTTATGCAACAAAGGAATATGAGTTCAATGTGGATTGCTCACTCTCCCACCTCTTGATGTTGAAGAAATACAGAGCTAACACAAATCCCGGTTTCTAGTTCTGTTCACTGTAGTTCTGCCATTGCTTTTAGTACAATTGGGATACTGCTCAAATTATGTGAAAGTAATTTACAGCATGAGTCTCCTGTGTTTAACAGCTGAACCTATGGGTAATAGAAAGGAAAAAGTACACTCCAGTTATTTAAAGACAGCCCTTTGCAGAATTCCAGCTTTGTTGATGTCTGAAGTGCATTATGGGGGTACTTTGATGCTTAAAACATATTACACACTTGCTGTGTTCTTAGGTTTCTTTAAAAAAAACAAACAAAAACACCACAAAAAACTTCAAAACCAAAGAAAACCCAACAACAAAAAACCCAAAACCAAAACAATCCCACAACCAAAAAGACCCCCAGAACCAAACCAACAACAACAAAAACCCATCACAGTTACTTTTGTCTTGTACATATATTTTTGTCCTGCTTAGTAGTTTCAAAACCAATTTTTTTCCACATCTACTTTGTCACACCTGAGCATTTTGGGAGATTTTCATGTAATCTTCTTGCCCACATGAAAGACCCCCATGTCTGCCTGCCTTATTCATGACCAATAGTTTTCTTCCTGGTTTGTCCTGTAGTCCAAAAATGACATTTCTGCTACTTTTGACAGCTTGCTGCTATTTTCTTTTCATTAAAAGCTATTATAAAACCAAGTTTCTTTTCTTCTTTTTGGAGAATTTTCTTTGCCTAAATTCCCATCCTGCTACAAAAGACTTGGTGAAAGGTGGGTTTTATGTCACACATACCCTTCAGTATTCACAGAGTTCAGCCACAGCTCACCATTAAGGTGAACAGCTTCTGCATACTGTACAGATTCGGTAAATGCTAAAATAATCTGTGTCACAGCATTTCATAATAAGACTTACTAGTTAGGCAGATTCCCCAAATTGTTACTGAATTATGTTGTTGGATTGTTTCCTTGTCTGCTTGCTCATTAAAGACAGGTATGTACTGTAAGCTGTTCAGAGTGGATGCCACTGGTACTCGTCTCCTTCACATTTTTCAAGTGGCAAATATACAAATAAGCACTACTGTATTCTATAGATAAGGCAATATATCTGAAGAATTGATTCATTTTTTTTCTCGTCATCAAGCTGATCTCATCCCTTTTGTTTCTAGGGTGAAAAAGCACAAACAATTGGTCAGATTGAATTCTGTTTCACCAAAGAACTGCAGCTGAGAAACTGCACGGCGCTGAAGGGTGAATCCGACCAAATGCAGGCTGACTTGAAGCTTGGAACTGAGGAGTTGTCTGTCTGCAATGATACTCTTCCAACCTATTATCCTTCACAGGTCCAAGATCACAAATGAAGCCATAAGAATTTGAAAAACTTTTTAAACAGCAACAAAACCAAAACCCTTAAACATTACACCTTGGAAAGCAGTCTTGACTTAGCAATATTACAAAGCCCTGTCCGTATCACAGGCATGCTGTGAAGATTTCTGCTGGAAGACATGCTTCTTTTGCCACTAAAGGAAAATAGTCCACATTGTAATGTCAGTTACGTAGGTGGGAGTACTGAATTGTGGCTCTGATATTGATGGGATCAGAATCTGATTTACAGCTTTGCCTGGACTTTTTGACTTGCTTATAGTTTGAATCAATGTTCAAAAAAGAACTGTGACTTCTGAGTTTCACTTGCAGTTAAGTCTGCACCTTTTCCCATACAATAGTACCCACTGCTTTGCATAAGTTTGCTGTCTGGAAGTGCTGAACAGAGGCTACGTCCTCTGAGGCATTAAACTTTTCCTTACTCAGAGGTCCCAGCAGACCAAAGATGACAACTTTTGCATAACTTCTTAGTGAATGAAGTAACATTCACCAAGTTTTTGTCACTTCTGCCCAAAGGACCACAGGAAGACTGTATTTGTAGCCTTGCCTGTTCTTTGATTTTGCTACAGTACCTGAAGAACAATCAATGTTAGAACTTACTTGCTAACATAGGAGAATGTTAGGCCCTAAAAATGTGTTGTTGTTATTTTTGTTGTATTTGAACATGTAGCATTACCACACAAGTGTGTCTGCACTTTTATTTTAAAATGAGATTGTTACATAATAACTGTTTCAAGAAACAGCTTTTTATAGGTGAAACAGTAAATACTACAGGATTTTTAGTGAAAAGTACAAATGTTAGCAATAGTGCATCTCTGTCCCATAATAATAACATGCCACAAAGTTGGCTATTTCCAAAGGGGACCAAATCTGGATGATATCCTCTACACAGTGCTGTGTTGATATGTCTCAAGTTGTCTTTCAAAGAAAGACAATTATGGCTCAAGGAACCATCTCTTAGAAGAATATTACTGTGAAAACATCAAATGTGGTATTAGGAACAAATGTCTTTTGGGGTTTAGAAACCATTCACATTTACCCTTATTTTTTCCTGTCCCTGTTCTCTACCACCTTTCATTTAAGGCTCTGTTACCTTGTCATTCCAGAACGCTGTCACTTTTTTAGTCCTTTCTTTAGAAAGTCAGATAATTATTTATTTTAACAGCTAAGAAATTATTATAAGATCTGTATTCTGTTGTATCTGTATGTCAGTAGAGCGAGAGCCTCTCTCCTAAAATTTATCTTCCTTCCCAAGAGGGGGAATATACTAATACTATATTAGTATACTGATCTATTCATATTCCACTATATATTTCTAGTGTTTTTATAGTAGCCAGGGCATGTTCAGTTCATGTTGAACATGACCAGAAACACGACCAGAAGAATCGCAATTCTTCATTCCCCCTTTTCTGCTATCTTCTAAGCAAGAAAAGTAGGGAAACTGAACTAAAATGCTTGAAATACAAGAATGTACTTGTTTTTTGTGGAATCTTTTTGAGATCACTAATATTTTTTCCTTCTAATTACAAAAATTAGCTTAGCCTGAAGAACACAAATACTTGTTGGGAAAAATGCTTTTCTCTGCAAAGGAGCAGCCCAAGGCTTGTGTACTTTTTTAAACTCTCCAGCTCTTTCACATAGTATTTAGAAGGTGCATAGGTTTCCAGTGGACTACATACCATGTGGATTTTTTTGTCCTCAGGTGAAGTCCTTTGTTCTCCTTTTCCTTTCAAAGTTCTCAGAATGCAATGCCATATCCTTGCTTGTTAAGCTAATCACCAGTGAGGGAAGTGAAAACGGGTTGGTAACTACCATCACACCATCTCACGAACGTCTTACTCAGTGCTTTTCACTCACCAGTTCAGTTATGAACACAGTCCTTAATTAGAACAATAGACTTCTCAAAATCTCTCTGTAAATATTGGCACCTTGAATGAGCAGGTGCAGTATAAAAAATCCCATGAAATCTACAGCAACATGCTGTACTGCCAAACCGAGTGGTTGTTGGGTTTGCCTGTTTTTCTGCAGTTGTTTTAATTCCTTTTCCTCTTCACAGAATAAAAGTTCAAACTTGGAAGCAATGGTAGCATTGGTTCTTACACAGACATATGCTTAATGGAAGCTCAAATCAATAGCCTCGTTGTTTTTTGGTTTTTTTAATTGCAGTATAAGTTATATTTTCTTTAATAATGCTTAGGGAGACAAAATATACAGTATGATTTCTCTGTAGTTCAAGTATAATGCATTAATTTAAGTAAAGCCAATAACTGCAAATACGTACTTTACAAGGGAGTGACACAGATACTAACAGCCTCCATAGTGTGGGCTCAAAAGTAAAGCTGTCTCCTACCACACAGAGAGTCAGCGAATATGGACAGGAGTCCGAAACGACCAGCCTCTGCAGTAGAGCAGATAGCATGGCTTCCATGCATTTTTCAGCCTCATTTTCAAAGGCAAGAAATGTGAGGGAGCTGATAAGTTTTAAAACTTTGAGGAGAAACTAGCATAATCTGAAATGAGAGAGCGCGGAAGGCAGGGAGACAGGAAAGCCAGCAGCATGCTAAACAACAACCTGCCACTGAGTAAAAAATGACTGATGAATGTTAAGTCAAGGTTGGCTAAAAATAACCTCACAGACTGTGAAGTCCTGTTTAAAGGAACATAACCCGAGGTACTGCATTTGCCTTAACAAAACCACACTCACTTTCTTTTTATTCTGCCAACATTATTACACATTTAATATTTTAATTTGCTATGATTAGTTTATTAGTAGTAGCAATAAAACACTACATATGACTACTGTTGCTTGGTTTTTGACAATCACACCTGCCCAACTTCTAGGAAGATAAAAATGTATTTTAGAAGCTACTGACTGATTTTTATGCAGAGAAGTGCCAAGACACTCTAGAGTTTCAAGTGATACGTTTAAGGGATGCTTTAAGGGCTATGTCTGGTTGTGGGCAACCATGAGAGCAGAGGAATGAGTGGTAGCACTGGTTCCGATCAAAGATCATGTCCAGCCCTTTATGTTCTCTTTAGCAATGGCTCATAGCCAGTTACCAGCCTTGGCAATTGCTTTTCATCAGAACGTACATAATTTCAAGAGTTGGATTAAGACAATTTAAATACAAGAGGTAAATAAAGGTATATTGGGAGCCTTAAAAATATTTTCGGTTTTGAAAAGTGTCACTCACTTAAGCAAAATAAAATCTATCAACCTTGAAGATTCAACCCAGCCTGGGGAAGATGGAAGCTATATTCTTTTCTACATTGCTAAGTAAATTAAATAAATCACAGCAAGGGAGTTGTTTGTGCCATCTCGGTGCTTTAAAACACTAGTCTACTCCACAAAGGGACTTAGCTTGTTTATACCGTTTGTCCATGTGCTCTCTCATGCAAAATGTGTAAGCATCTCTTGGCGTGTAGGTTAGAGCATGGGTTGGCTGTGTCCTTTCCAAGGACAACCCCTCTTCCTAGACCATGGGCAGGTTATTTTCGCTCTCTTGTTCTCTCTGCCTGGCCTGCACTGAGCCTTTCTCCGCCGTACAGGAGCCCAACTTCAGCAAAGTTTATGGTGTGGGGGAAATACGAGATTGGGAAAAGCAGCTTCTACTCAGTTTCTTCAGGTAGCTACCCATGCACAGGTATATCGTGCTTATGGCAATGTCTGTTTGTCCCCAGTTGCCGTTGCTTGGCTGATAGGCAGAGCTACCTCTGCAGGCTGAAACGGAGGTGGCGCTCGTGTCCCTGCTCTGCACCCTCAGTGGTTGGTGAGCACTGGGCCGTGCAGCTGTCCCCAGCCCCTGTCCATCAGAAGGAAAAAAGTGGTGTCAGGAGTGTCCTGCAGTGCCCATGCAGGTTGTCAATACACCCACCGTAAGTCAAGTCCCACAAATGTCAACAGCCTAGGTATGAACACCAGCAAAGCAGCAGGTCCTGGCTTTTACAGTGGGGAGGGGGATTTTCACAGGGAGGAGTTCTTGAATTTGAGTGTCTCCATTCTGGTGTGGTTGCACTTCAGGCAGCTGTGCCCTGTTTGAATCTGGCTCTGAGCACCATGAAGCCAAGGCCGTAGAAGGTTAACTGTGCTGCTAACAGTATTGTTGCTGCCTGATGATGGTACTGATGATGCGAAAGGGAAAATGTCAGGACTTTGCAAGTCACTTTCCCAGGAATGGAGCAATCGATGATGAGGAATGTCGTATTTTTTCTAAATTCAGACTGTCTTGCTGCTCTGGCAGCTTCCTTCACAAGGCTCACTGCACACCTTCCCTTCCTGTGTGTAAGTATTCCCTGCTGCACAAAGTTGCCATAGATCACCCAGAGTTTAAATAAATAATTCATTTTAGAAGATATTTCAATTTCTTGTACTTCACAGAATAGGAACTTCAGTATTCAGGCTAAGTGAGGTTTGATGTGGAAGATGGGCAGGGAAAAATTTAATGAAATATAATAAGGGCAATTGTAGGGTGTTGCATCTGGGCAGGAACAACCCCAGGTTCCAGTGGAGGCTGGGGACAGACCTGTTGGAGAGCAGTGAAGGGGAAAGGGATCTGGGAGTCCTGGTGGACAGCAGGGTGACCATGAGCCAGCACTGTGCCCTTGTGGCCAGGAAGGCCAATGGCATCCTGGGGTGTATTAGAAGGGGTGTGGTTAGTAGGTCTAGAGAGGTTCTCCTCCCCCTCTACTCTGCCCTGGTGAGGCCGCATCTGGAATATTGTGTCCAGTTCTGGGCCCCACAGTTCAAGAAGGACAGGGAACTGCTTGAGAGAGTCCAGCACTGAGCCACCAAGATTATTAAGGGAGTGGAG
>NW_010294987.1:13299-16060 GCF_000700745.2 Antrostomus carolinensis
AAGATCAATCCCCCTGCCGGAGCAGGAACCTAAATGAGATCACACAGGAAGGCATCCAGGCAGGTTTTGAATGTCGCCAGAGAAGGAGACTCCACAACCTCCCATTAATGAGGGGAGACCTCATTAATGTTTATAAATATGTAAAGGGCAAATGTCAGGAGGATGGAGCCAGGCTCTTCTCAGTGATGTCCAATGGCAGGACAAAGGGCAATGGGTGTAAGCTGGAACACAGGAGGTTCCACTTAAACTTGAGAAGAAACTTCTTTACAGTGAGGGTGACAGAGCACTGGAACAGGCTGCCCAGGGATGTTGTGGAGTCTCCTTCTCTGGAGACATTCAAAACCTGCCTGGACGCCTTTCTATGTGATCTCATTTAGGTTCCTGCTCCAGCAGGGGGATTGGATTAGATGATCTTTCAAGGTCCCTTCCAATCCCCAACATTCTGTGATTCTGTGATTATTTCATGTTTGTGTCCTGTGGTCTTTGTTGTTCCTTACCCCAAAGTACACTGGAGCGTCACAGATTGGGCAAGGATTAGATAGACCTCAAGAGCAGCCAAGCCCAACCGTGCCCACAGATTTCTGGTATGAATCCTATCAATATATTCATAATGAAAATTACAGTGCTGACATTCAGACACACTGCTTGGTTTGAAGGACTGATGTTTTAGTCATCTTTTATAAAAAAGAAGCTAAAATAATCATATCTGATAAGAAAATTCTTAAGCAAACTGAAGAATACCATGGTGCTGTCTGTAAGAAATACTTTTCTGAGTACAGCCTCGCTTACCAGAAAGCAGGCTGTTCTCTGAAGGTTTTTCTGTAACACACACAATTGTTTGCCTTAGAGACCTGTGCTCTGCATGTAAATCAGAGAAGATGAGCCAAAACAAAATTAGCAAGAACTAAAAGCACAGCAGTTACTCTGTAATAATTACAATCTCTATAAACAAGCGTGAGGCATCCCAGCAGGTACCCACCATTAGATCACTTACTTCTGCTTAGTATTGTTGAGTAAATCTTCCTACTGTCAGCTTTGGAAAGAGGCTTCTCTCTTTCCAAAGTGCTGAGCTGTGGGTGGAGAAGCTGTGCATACTTCCAGCAGAGGCTGGAAGAGCTGTTGCATTGCCTGAGTGCTGGCAGTTTAGCCCACCATCTTTCCACAGACCCATCTGCCTGACCAAGATTCCATAGGTGTGGTTATGCTTGTGGAGGCTACACATGTCTGGATGACCTGCGCTATCAGTTCCCAGTGCCAGCTGTTGCAGGTCGTGTTCAAAAGAGTATTGTGCAGGGATGTCCCTCCTCATAAACCCTGTTTTGCAGGTATTTGCCAAATGCCTGGGGCATGCATTTGTCAAGGATTTATTAGCCAGGAGGCTAGCTGACTGATGGGTGAAGTGGGAACCACTTCCTTGCCTCCTAGTCTCTCAGCTGTTTGGAATTTACAGTGCTGGTATCTTACTGAGGCAGTCATTTTATACACAACAGCTGGTCCTGCCTTATTTATCCTCCAGACCCTGGATGTCTTAAGAGATTTCAGACTCTCAGTTTCTGTGGGATTTGGCGAGCAGCTTGTCATTTCTGAAGCCTACTGCAGTATGATCACTGTAACAAAATAGCTCTGGGACACAAACTCTCTCATTTCCAATGCCTCATGTTGTTTTCAATTCCCTTCATTATCCTCAGTGACTTGAGTGATGAACAGACTACGCTCTTTGATCTTGCAGAGTAACCGAACCGTTCACGAAGGTATAGATATTGTAGTAGAGAAAAATCTCTTAAATCTCATGGACAAAATACACTCAAAATAAATGCTCTCCCCATTAGGAAGAAGTTTTTCACTGTGAGGGTGGTCAGACACTGGAACAGGTTGCCCAAGGAAGTTGTTGATGCCCCCTCCCTGGAAGTGTTTAAGGCCAGGCTGGATGAGGTTTTGAGCAACCTGGTCTAGTGGAAGGTGTCCCTGCTGATGGCAGGGGGATTGGAACTAGATGATCTTTAAGGTCCCTTCCAATCCAAACCATTCTATGATTCTATGATTCATTACTGTTTTGAGAGAGTCTAGCTGCAAGTATCACTGGAGGCCTGGAGGAGGGTAGGCATATTGATGGATAGCTTTTAATCCTTTATTTGTTACGCCTTTGGCCCCTGTTTTTTGGCATAACTGACTGGTTAACAGGCTTGCAGTCAGGTTCACACCTGATCAAGAACAATGTTTCAATAAATTAATTTAAAAAAATGGCAAAAATTGATATTCATTATTAAATCAGTTGACATTCTGGGGCCTCCATAATTACTTAAACAGAAATACAATGTGGATAGCCTGGTCTGTCTGGGCAGATGGGAGAACAGGGAAATTGGAGTATCTGTTTTCTTACTTACCTCTGCCACTATCCCCCTGTGACTGAAATTCAACTTGAAATCTGATAACACTTTTAAGTCCCACACAAATTAAGTAAGACTTCCATGCACTTGCTGTCTGCAGAGGGTTGTTTCATCCTCCCTAACTCTGGACAAGTAATTAAAGTCTAAATGCTTAAAAATATCATGACATGGAGGCAATTGGAACATCTGGTCCCTACAGTGGAATTGAAACCCTGGTTTAAGCAGCTGAGCGTCTTGTGCCTACACGGTGGGAACTATGTGGTGCTGCAGAGGGATGGCTAATGTAATAGTTGGACTGAGTCTTAAATCCAGTTCCTTCCTAGGGGGAGGATGTCCTGCTGCTCTGGGGCAGCCTTCCCTAAGCCTTTTGGGAT
>NW_010294987.1:16096-36332 GCF_000700745.2 Antrostomus carolinensis
GTTGTAAATACACATTGCTGGGTCATATGGCACAGTCACATTCCTCCAGTCACCCAGGAGAGGTTTCTGCTGCTACAAACGGCCTCTGGAGAAAACACACAAGCAGGTTTCATAGCAGAGATAAGAATCCAGATTTTCTCCCCACTTTAGGCAGTTGCAGACAGTTTTCTTCACAGCTTCACATGGAGAGACTTGGAGGAGGCCCTGTGCAAAAGAGCCCTCGGTCTGGTGGTTTGGATGCTCAATGGGGAAAAAGAAGTCTTTGTCCCTGTTTTACCCTGCCAAGGGGACAAGGGACTCCTCTCCTGTGTCTGGGATCACTGCATCACTTGCTGGTGGGTCCTACAAAGGAACAGCACTGGCACTTTCAGCTCTACCTTAAACACGATGACTATTGTCTTTTGCAAGGAACTTTCCCCTGTCGGAGTAAGTGACATGGGCTCTTAGGAAGTGGCCCCAAAGACTGATGGTGAAAGAATAACCTGGCTAGGCAAGAGTGCATTTAATCCTGAACTTCTCCTCCTGACCAAGGTGATCTGTCCTCAGCAGCACATCCCCAAGTGCCTGGAGAACGTCAGAATGAAATGGTGAGAGTGAGGACCTCACAGGACTAGGTGCCAGGTGAACCAGTTTCCCAAGATCAGATTTTATGGTTTGCATGTGTAAATCCCCTCAGTCTCACAAGAAGCACACAGGGGTTTTTGCATCCATCTCTTAAAATTTGATAAGCAGCGTTTCTGCACGTTACCTTCTCCAGCTGAATTCTGCTGGAAGCCACCAGTGGTCAGTGGTGGAAATTTTAATTACTGGCAGCTTGTTTTATAAGCCACAGAGAGCCAGACAGAGCCAATTCCATGATCCTGAAATATAAATAATGTATTATTTAATACAGATTCTGAAGTCCCTTCAGGCTTCCAAATCATCCAGTTAATAGCTTTTTGTTTTAGACATACTAAACACTGTAATAACCTGACGTAATTTTGAACACAGTGATTAAGTATTCAGTTTACAAGACAAATAGAGACTCATTAAAGTCAATCAGGGAGGATTTACATGAACCTAAATTGCAGGTATTTATCACATTTCTCAAAAGAATATTTTACTAGATATTTTGAAAGAAAAAGTTGCTTTGTTATTCTGTAAAAGTACTGCCTTCTCCATAAAGAACTTCTAATGAGATCTTTTTTCACTCCTTATGTTTTATGGTAATCAGACTGCACTATGTCATCATAGGTCATTTTGAAATTAGATAGTGAGTATGACATATACTGTCAATTTCTTAGCTATTTTAAGGTTTTGCCTTTGTGATGACTAGAATGAGAGAAAGCTTTACTTTAGATAATGCAATAGGAATTGATTCACGAGACAGTGACTTCCAGTACACTGGCCAGAAAAGAGAATAATAATAATAAAAAAAAAAAAAACAGTAAGAAAAAGTAATATTTGATATGCTTAGTTTGTCATGTTTGCTTAACTAGGAAAATGTTGGGAATTTTCCAGAAATTTAGAGCTCAGTGACATAAGTAATACAAAGTACATTTAGTTAATACACACAGATTCAATTTTTTATGTTTGCCATTTTTAATGATTTCAGTTCCTGCCATCTCTGTAAATTTTGTGCTATATTTATCTTTTTTATGAGATTGCTTAAGCTGTAATAAGGCTGCCAAAAGCCAGTTGCCAATATTGGGGTAATACTAATATATTGTAGCAGAGAAATTGGAATAAAATTATTTCCATTTAGCCAAGGATTTCAGGATTTCAGAGTAAAATATTAAGTAGCATCATGATTTGATTTAGAGAAAAAAAAACCCAAAACAAAACAGGCTGAGGCTTCTTTTCAGAAACTTGCTTAATTTTTTTTTTCCCCTGAAATTCTTTACAGCACAGGAGCCCAATGGTAGTGGCTCCAGCTGCAGCACTAGGGGCTCCTCGTGCTTTAAGATAAAGTTTTATGATCAGTTGAACAAATCAAAATAAGACTCTGCTGACCTTTGCATCACGAATGACTTACAATAAAGCTCCTGTTTTAACTCTCTGATTTCAGTAACAGCATGTTTCTCTTCTAAGTTATTTTGCATTGTTCATATTTAGAGTGAGAGATTGTGTTTTGTACTCAGACTTTGTGAACATACAATTTACATCAGCATTCCCTGAAATGTCACAGTCAACTTCAGCTTCAACGTCAAGAGATGTTGGTATTCCAAGACAACTGGAATTTGTATTCAAGTAACAGAGCAGAAACATTTGCAGAGAAAAGGATGTTAATTAAGTAGTTTTGCCTTAGAAAAGTAGGTACATTTCCATAGGAAGAAGGGAGCAGGTTTGTCTTCATTTTCTTTATTTCACGCAGAAAATTTGATATAAAGACTCTGATATAGTAAGCATGCCTTGATGCAGCCTGACTACACCAGACAGTTTATGGCCAAATTTTATTCTGGAATTTACATATTTACTGGAATTAACTACCACGTGACCTGCTCTCAGAAGCATTTCAGGGTAGTTTATAAAATAGAGAAAACTGTACAGCTGATGTCATTTCTATGAGACAAGAAGCAGTTCCAGACCCTGCTGGTTGTGATTTTTTTTGCAAAACATTTTAGGTTTGATAAACCTTTTCCAGTTTGTCAGGTGAAAAGACCATCAAACAGCTGACATGCCAACTGTATCCAGGTTGGACAAACAACTGATTTATTCCAGGACTTGTCCAGAACATTTCTGAATCTCAGTTGCTCACACTGTGGTCATTGGCTACATTTTCATTTCTGTCCTGGAAGAACAATTTCCCAAGCCAACCATTTTCTGCAAGTCAGAATTTTATTTCCCAGTGAGCTTTTTCTAGATTTCAGCAATCACTAGACAGCATTTCTAATGCAGCCAAGATATTTGCAGTTCCAAGAATATCACAGTGCAGAGCTGTGCTTTATTCTGTAGCTGGATCAAAGCATCAGCATTTCAGACAATTCAGTTCTGAAATTCCAGGACTACTTGTACTTCTAATCTTAACTTCTGCCCCATTTACATTAGCCTTCTTATTCTGGTTGTACAGAAGAGGGGAAGAAATTGAAGGACCAAGTGACTTGCTGCAGCTTATGCAAAATAAAACCAGCCATGACCAGAACCTCATTTAGTGCTCTATGTACTGGGTAAAATCAGGTGCAGCATTAGTTGCTCTGTTTTGTTGAATAGTTTTGTGAGGGATTTGGCAGAAGGTTGGTTTATGTGACAGAGAGGCAAGTTATAAATAATAACGTTTTGTTCCTATTCACACTGGTTTACAAATAAAATGACTGCAGGAGAAATAGTGTCGGAAAATAGAAGTGCCATGTATCTGAGTTCAAAATGTGTTAATTTATAACACTAAGACAAGTCAGCATGCATTTTGAAACACTTCTTAGAAGACTTCTGGTTGCCCCCTCCCTGGAAGTGTTTAAGGCCAGGCTGGATGGGGCTTTGAGCAACCTGGTCTAGTGGAAGGTGTCCCTGCTGATGGCAGGGGGGTTGGAACTAGATGATCTTTAAGGTCCCTTCCAACCCAGACCATTCTATGATTCTGCTTCCCTTGGATGATGTGCGTTGCCCATGTGGAGATGAATTTTCCCTGTCCTTGAAAACCTTATAATCTGGAGCTGGAGCGGTTGTCCTGAGGAGCATGCTTCTATGAAGTACCCACCAACTAAGAACACTGGCCCCTCAGAAAACTTTCCTAAACTTCACAAAAGGGTGCTGCCCTGTGGGAGACACCGCTGCAAATTTCTATTCTGCTTGATTTGGGATATTCAGGGGTGAAAAGCTTTCCTTCTTAGCAAGCAGAATAAGCTCTTGTTATCAGGCTCTCCCAAAAACTGAGATCCTACCTAGAGGCTGCAAAGCCTGATATACATGGACCATTTTCCCTAGAACTTTGCAAGATGTTTGAGGTTTCCTTTGAAATAAATTCCACAACTTGAGAGCTGCTGTGAGGCAGGAGAGTGATTTGCAACTGGGAGGGATGGGTCAGAAAGTGCTGGTCTTCCTGGTGGATATTATACTTCTGATTCTAGGTCTTTGATTGTCAAAGGTTTGAAAACAGGTAGTAGATTCACAGGGATTAATCCAGTCAACTAGAATCATAGAATCATAGAATAGTTTGGGTTGGAAGGGACTTCAAAGATCATCTAGTTCCAACCCCCCCGCCTTCAGCAGGGACACCTTCCACTAGACCAGGTTGCTCAAAGCCTCATCCAGCCTGGTCTTAAACACTTCCAGGGAGGGGGCATCCACAGCTTCTCTGGCCAACCTGTTCCAGTGTCTCACCACCCTCACAGTGAAGAACTTCTTCCCAATATCTAATCTAAACCTACCCTCTTCCAGTTTAAAGCCATTTCCCCTTGTTCTATCACTACCTGCCCTTATGAAAAGTCCTTCTCGAGCTTCCTTGTAGGCCACTTCAGGTACTGGAAGGCCGCTATAAGATCTCCCCGGAGCCTCCTCTTCTCCAGGCTGAACAGCCCCAACTCTCTCAGCCTGTCCTCATAGGAGAGGTGCTCCAGCCCTCAGATCATCCTTGTTGCCCTCCACAAGATTAAATTAGATCCCAAGAGAAAGAAGCTATTTGCTTATTTTGTGAAATAAGCATAAGCATGATGAATAGTCCTGGGCCAAAACTAAAGCAGTTACTTGACTCCACTGGTGCTCTATGGTGGAGTTCATATGTTTTGATCAGGAAGAGATTTCTCTGGCTGGAACCAAGCAGAGCAGGAGCCAAAGGAGGAAAATTGTCTCTGTTAAAATGGTTTGGACGGTGCTGTCTGAGACGTCTAGTAATTAGATATAGATTTAAGTCAGGGCAGCTGTTTGCCTGGGGTTTTTTTCTGCTACGTGACTTTTAGCTACTTGGTCATGTTATATTGCAAGATAATACAGTCACAGAAATGGTTTAAATTGCTTTCTTTAAGGAACTTTTAGTCAACCATGTCACAGTAATGTCTCAAGGCAAATTGCAGCAAAACTTGTAAAAATGTTTTGCAAATTATGTAGGATGTCATAAACAACATTTGTCTGGTTTTAGTGATAGTAAGATACCATAATTACCCAGGTAAGCCTTTGCCTCTCCAGTGATAACAGACAGGTGATTAAGACACTGTTTGAAAATAATACTATGTCTCATATGCCTTATTCTCATATGCTACTCAACAAGGATAATATTTTTTTTCTTTCAACGGGCTATTGTGAGGCTTTTTTATTGCTTATAATGAGGTTAGTGATATTAGAGTGGAAATTTTACCAGTAATTACTCAAGTCAGAATATCCTGACATGAGAAAATAACATTTTCCAATCCCCAATTAACTGAGCTGAATGAAGATTTAGAGATACATACAGGACTTATTATTGGTGACCTATAGAAATGATAGGTGTATAATTATTTCTAGAACATTTAAGTCAGCAGTTACTTTAGGAATACTTTTAGTAGAAGCAGTAAAAGAAAGTATTTAAAATACTAGGTTTTAAATGTGAGGTAGGAACTTAGGGGTTTGAAAAACAGCAAATTCTAAGATAAAACTAATTTTATGAACAATTTAAAAGCTGAAATTATGCAAATTCACTATTAAAGCAAATACAACTTTTTCCACATTAGATTATGCACAGGTCAGCCATCATTATAGTGTCAAAATCAGAGGATAAATTAGAAATACTTAATAACCATGTGTATCAACTTTATTGAACAAGGTGCCTAAGAACATGTATCTGAATATTAAGCATTGCAGAATTGTTGTAGAAACCATTGCAAAAAAACATTAACATATAATTAACTGTAGATTAATTGTCAAACTAGCAATCTTAAGGGAGGAAACGGGAGGAGAAGAAACAGAAATACAGGAATACCCAGCACAAAGTAGGTTCCAGGCTTCTGGTGGCTATGGGTAATACTGAACCCCTTTTAATTCTCGTACTTTGCCTAATTTCCATCCACCTATATCCCAAACAATTATCCCCAATCAAAATAAAAAACCTCAAAGCATTAAGTGGAATACTTTTTAAGGAGCTCTGGGGAAATGAGACAAATGAGACAAAATCAGTTTCTGAAAAACTGATTGTGCCCTCATTTGGAAAAGGAAAAGGGCTGGATTTCACTCTCCATTGTATCTATGCAATTGCAGCAGAACAGAATATACCCAGTAATTTTATAACTGAGGGCATGCCATCTGCAAAGTAATTCTGATCCCTCTGATATCGTCTTCTCCTATAGGTTTATGGGCTAGAAAACATGTATGTAGCAGATATTACTTGCTAGCATGAAGTATTTGACAATATAACTCCAGATTTAGTTTTATAGAAGTGCATGAATTGCTAAAGCATTTGAAGTTTATTTGTTTGACCAGTTCTGTTCAGCTGCAAACCTACAACTTTTGTTCACTACACAAGACTCTTTTACTAGACAGCTTTGGCTTCTCTTTCTCCACTCTTAAATGTGAGAGGTGAAACTAGCTCAGATGGTCCAGGCTGTACAGGTGACCCCTGAAGTCACTTGTATTCATCATGAAGCCATCACATGCAGGAGATTATCCAGAAGGGCTAACGATTATCTTGGCAAAAGTGTAAGTCTTGAAGCATCTCGGCAAGGACACAGGGTTTCCTACTTTTTCAATGGTTGCCACAGAATATCAGGTACAACAGGAAGGTAGTAGAACATGCGTTTCTCATTGAGTTAGTAGCACTTCTTTTTCAAGACAAAATGTAATTATCAAAAAAGATCTTTAAGACAATATGAATCTGTATCTAAATGGATTTCTAGAATTAATGATTTATTCATCAGAATTGTCCCTCCAGCACATAAACAAGTCTCTGTTCCTATTTTAAATAACTTCTTGAAAGCTGAGAGACTTTTTAATAAATCTGATTTTTCTGTAATGATATAATATGTTGCAGCATTTGAGAGAATCTATGCAATATAGAGACTTGTTTACATAGGAAAAAATTATAAATAGTTCTCTGATTGCAGTGATGTTAGGATCTGTCTGAAGTCGAGCAAGTCCATAAAACTAATTGTATTTTCCTTGCTGTATTTCTGGCTGACACTGAAAATGTTAAATCATCTGATAAAGGAACTTCTGACCTTCAGTTTCAAGTCCTGTTTGTAGAGACCTCAGGCAAGTCACTAAATTTAAAATCTTTTGAGGATCTCTAAGCATCATTTTCCTTTGTTGTATCTTACTGCTACTAGGAAAAGTCTAGGAAAGGTTGTGTGTACATAAAACCAGCCCAAATCGTAAGAATACTAACACTGATTTCAGCTTTGACAAAGATGACTTATATAGCAATTTCAATTGATTGGTGTTGAACAGTGGATTTGAGAGTCCTTCTTTACTTGACAGAAATTCCTGCTTACTTTCTGTGCAGTTAATCTCATTTTGCAACCTTCTAGTTACAATATGCTCAGATCCTATGATTTTACTTGGTCTTAAAGTTCATTTTCAAGGCCAAGATCAGTAAGATCTAATCCTGCTTTTACCATAAAGTAATATTATGTGATACTGTTATCTGAGGACTATTTAACAAAGTTAAACAAAGGCTTAAATTGTGACAAATTTGCTAGGAAGTCTGAGGATGTGAGAGAGCAATACCTTTGATGCAGAGGGGTGGAAAAATACTTCAGTTAATGATGAGTGGAAGCATAAGATCCCAATGACTTTGAAAAGAAAAATACTCTTATAAAGATGGATATAAGGAAAAGCAATGCAAATACTAAGGAATTCCCTCTGAGAGTCCCTCACCCAGCACAACAGCCTGGTTTGGATTGCATCAACTGTTTGCATTGCTGTTTCCCTTTGCACAAGATCAACAGTCTTTGCTGACAGGACTGGGTCTCAGGACTCCTATCCATCTGCTGAATGTCTGAGGCACTAAATACAGTCATGAATTGCCTCTTCTGTCCTTCTTGGTGAATTTTCATATGTTTTATGAAAGGTTAGGCAGCTTTTTCATCTGGACTGAGGTGTTTCTCCACCCAGAGAATGACAATTAAGGACACTCACCAGGGTGTGGAGAGTAGGAAGTGTGGGTTAAACTGTCTCCAGGGCAAAGAGGAGGCAGCAGATCTGCAGTGCTGAAAAGGAAAGGCAAATCCTGCAGTGCACTTCTTTTAGTTTGCTTCCTAGAAGACATTTTCATATAAAAGAATGAGACATGGGGTAAAAAGGTGCTGGGAGTAAGCACTTTAGATACAGTAAGAGGTACATGTCAACTAATCTGGAGACTCATTATTTCATTATTATTTTGTTATAGGTTAACATTATTTTTCTGTCTTCCTGTGCCTTCTTTTTTTTTTTTTTACTCTTACAAGGGATTTCATTCTGCAATGCAAATAATTTATAACCCCTTCGCTGAACTGGATAATTGCCTCCAGAAAACTTAAAAATGCTTTATAGTTGGAAGGATGGAGAGAGACTCAATGCATCTTGTTGAAAAACTTTGCAGCAATAGGCTCTGTGGCCTTGGGATTGTCACAGGAGGGATCAGACAGCCCATGCCTGGCAGACACCTGGGAAGCAGGAAGGTGAGAGCAGGCTCACGTGCTGTCCTTTTAAGATGCCAGTTCAATGTGCACGGCCTGTAGAGGTGGAAAGTAGGAGCTCACTCCAGTCAAAGCCTGTATGCAAAAGGAATCAGTGCAGCCTGCTGCTGGAGAAGGCCAAGGGGATATTCCCTATGGAGAAGAGTTGATTGAACATGGGGTTCCTGTGATAAGGTGCACAGGACTTCTGTCAGCATTATAAAGGCCCTAAAGGCCTTACCAGTGGCTATCATATGGATGGTACAGGCTAGTTGAATGGCTGGACATTTAGGGTTAATTCCCAACTTTAGCCTCAAAAAATCAGCTGCAGGCAATCATTCTGGGTAGGAGTTCATTAAACATTGAAGACCTAGATAGTTATAATGAAGCTAGAGTGGGGAAATACTAGACCTTTGAGAGAATTAACATGAGTGTGGATATGTTAAATGAAATTGGGGAATGAGGGAGGAATTATCCCTTGCATTTTGTTTCACTGCTTATTAAGAATAGATAGAAATGCTGTGAGGGACTTTTACCATACTCTTATAGATTTGAATTGACTGAGAGCCTATGTAATTCAGCTAAACTTGAACCTTTGTTTTTATTGTTTCTGCTATGATGTTGGCTTTATACAAGCTTGCTAAAACTTGAAAAGCAAATTTCAGGTCTAGTGGGTAACAGAGCTCAGGGCCTGCAACACACTCTGTGTGTCTGTTTGAATGGCTCTAATGAGGCCAGGGAGCTGTGTTTTGGAATCTGGAAGCATGACTGCTCTTGCAGAATTTTGCTCTTTGAAAGGAAAATCATGCCTCATTTGCACAATGCTCAGACCTTTGGTTTGCCTCTGGTTGCCATCACCCTGCATTCTTCGGTTGAGTACTGCTATGGAAGTGCTACAACTCTGGTCTAATTTTTGTCTCTTTTTGTCAAGCCTTTGGCCAGCTGATAGTCAGGCTCATTTGGTCACCTGTGCGTAAGGCCTTGAGATCTTCTTGGAAGTGGCCTTAAAAGTAATTTATGATAATAAATTCTGCTATTCTTGCAGAACAACCGTATTTCTTTTCTAACACAAGTAAGCTTTTATCAATCAGTACTCATGCAAGCAACTTTGGCAGGCTTTTGCTTTTCATGCCTTGCTTCACAAATTGTGCTTTGATTTTTTTTTTTTTTTTGAGAAGTACAAAAGCAGGCTAGTGACATACAATGGTTCTTGAAGCAGAATGTGGAAATCATAGTTTATAAGTGGACATCAAACATAATCCAAATATAAAATTCTACTCCAGGCTTAATTTCTTTTACAGTCAAGAAAAACAGACAAATATTGGAAAAGATTTATTAATCTATACTTGTTTCAGAGCTTTTCAAACTCTATAGATAGCAAGGTAGCAAATGTATTATAAAAGAAAACTCAGGAAATCAGTAGCTCAGAATATCAGATTGTTTTACTAGCTGGGATTTATTCTATTATGCCCTCTTTCTTTTAGTAATTTTTGTTAGCAACAAAACACTATACTTTACTATTACTGTAATTTAACACTCATCTGAATCAAAATAGCAGTGAGCTAGTGCACATCTGACTGACACCCCTGTGGGCCACATTTGAGACTAGGTGGGTGCCTGCACTCTGTGTTTCTTCCCCTAGAAATGCTCTCTGCCCTCGCTCAGGGGCAGAACATGTGTCTGACCCGTAGCAAGCAGGACCACGAGAGGTGGAGCGCTGCTAGTGCAGCAGGGAAGCAACTGCTCCAGCCTTCTCAGGTAATTTTGTTCCTGGAAAACTCCAGCCCAGAAAATGCTCTCAACACTAACACCACTAGAACTTTCCTTTTCCTCTGGAGCCTAGGAGCAGGTGGCTCTCATCCAGGTGGCCCTCACCCAGGTGTCCCTCGCTACACTAATGAGGAGCTATATATTAGTGCAGGTGGGGCATACAAGAGCTTCTCTACTTCCCTGGCTGTTGTCTTTTCTGCAGCTTGTGCTGCTTCTGTGTGTGGAGGTGGTACTCTGGGGCAGCAACGTAGTCTGTATGATGAATGTTGAAGTGCACCATCAGCGTGGGCTCCTGGAGCTGTTGTGCTGCTGTACCTTGACCTGTGAAGGTGGGAAAGAGGCTTTGAGCAGCTCCATTTCCTTACTGCTTCTCAAGTGGGGGAAGAAGGAAACCTAGAAGTAGGAAGGTATGTGCTAACAACCTGGCTTAGTCATCTTGAAAAAGTGGTAAATGGTGTGGAAAATGCATGTCCTGTGTGAGCAGGCTTGCTGCTTCCATTTGGGTCATCCCACTGTTGTGCTACTGGGAGGGAGGCTGGTTGTGTGGTATGCCTGACTCACCTGTGGGCACCTCTGTCCCAGCCTTGTGTGCTCCTGTCCTGCTTGTGGCTAGGAATTCTGGCTTTGGCATATAACTCTTCTCAGTGATATTGCTGTGGGAAGCACTTGCTTGACTTGTAATGTCTATTTTGGAGAGTCACAATATTGTAGCTGGTGTCTCTCTCTGCTGTAGGCAGTGCAAATGATAAATGGTTTGGTCCTTTGTGCAGTGTGGTTCTAACTTGTCTATCAAGCTGCTTATTTATTTTTTTTTTCCCAAAAACAATATGAAATGTGAGTTATGTGAGGATGGTATACAGCTGTGCTGTGTAGCCTGGCTTTCTGTTTGCTCTCACAGCACAACAGGATTGTAACTCTGGTCTATGGCTTTCTGTGCCCAGCTCTCCCCCTGCTCTTGCCTTTGCTAATAATAACTGCAGTGATGATGGGGAATTCTTCCTGGAATTTCACAGCTGATGCAGATTGGACTGCATCCAATCCAAAAAGCTTTCAATTATCAGCTGTAATATACTTCATTTTTTGAGCTCAGATATTCAAGGCTGTACCTCGGTCATCTCATATACTTGTCTGTAAAAATAAGCAGCTCCTGTGGTTTTCATTTGGAAAAAGTAACCAAAATACAGCATGTGACACACTAAAAAAAAAAACAAACTACAAAAACGGTTATTTCTGTGTGATTAAAATTTAAAACACTGAAGGAATTCACTCAACTTTGGATTTTTTGGGTGCCATTTTAGTTTGGTGGGATTTGGTGGGTTTTTTGTGGAGTTTTTTTGGTTGGTGGTCTTCTGCTGTGTCTCACCCCCCTACCCCAAACAGATACATAGTACCTGCAATGTTTAGTAACTCTGCTTTCTCATCTTCAAATTAAGGACATATTTAAAAAGACAAATGCTAATTGGTTAAAGGGGAAGATATCACTGCATATTCATTTTTGGATTGGAAGTTCTTGACACTCTTGATTTCCTATGTATTTTGTGTGTATGCTTTCTGTGGTCTTTGCTTAGAATGTCATGTCTTCTCTTTGAGTGGCAATATCTCCCTTTGAAACTAAGAACACTTGATGTTGCAAAGCTTCTGCAGTAACAGAGGATTGGTGCTGTTTACTTTGAATAGATTTTATTAGTTTACTGCCTGTAGATTAGATCCCTCAAAGAGGAATTTGTGAAGCTGAAGTATGTCACTATGACTTCAGTCAGTGCTGCATTAGCTCCTGTTCTGAGGGGGTGAGATCATGATTTACTGAATGAAAACCAACCAGCACGCACAGGTCTCCAGAGTAAATTGAGAACAAAACCCTCTGATGTCCTGGTCCTTCCATCTGCTCAAGGGAGTGTCTTCCTCAACTATGCTGAAGCCAGAAGAGCTCTGCATGAATCTTTTGAATGGGTGTTTTTTGTATCTCCATTGTTCCTGCAAATATTGCAGTTGCTGAAACTCTTGTGTGTCTGTTAAGGGTTGGATGAGTTACTCTTGTCTGAGTAGATATACTGAAAGGAAAGTGGTCAGTTAGTGGATATAACATGCTCTATTTAAATGTCACTGAGAAAGTCCTTTTTCTTTACACTTTGCTGCTTTCCCTAATGTTGATTGAAAAAACAGTTCTTCTTTTAGGAACGCTATAATCTACAGTCATTATTTTATCTTGATGTGTTTAAGCAGAGTGCATCTTTAGCAGGATCTAAATGAAAGTGTGCCCAGAAGTGAACTGGTATCCTTGTTCTCAGTCACCTAAAGCATCTGTGTCACAGTTGCTGGGTAAATTACTGTGTGGATTTCTGTGACTCATTGTGTAATCTTCTGTCACATTAATGTTACCCTTGTTGATTTATGCTTGAGAAGTATTGCTTGCAGTCTTCTGATATTTCTCTCTATATTTCTAGGCAATCTTACCTTCTCTGCTATCACAATGTCTCCTAGGCTACTTCCTTATTTTTCTTCCTGGAATGTGAGTTTTTAGCTGTCAACTCAATTTATTTGAATTTTGAAAGTTTATATGGAAAATTTAGTTCCTGAGCGTTCTGTCACCAGAATAATGTTCTATATCTGAAATAGTGATAACTTCAGCATGCAATTACCTTGACAATTTGCTTGTACTTCTAAATGTAACTACTGACAAAAACAGTAGCCTGTGCAAGAGTAGTCTGATCAGTGAAGGTCAATGAAGACCTAAATTTATTTCTTGGGCTCAATTCCCTCTGTGTATGCTGAAGTAAGACAGATGCTCTTACTCTGTTTCAGTGCAGCCACTTCCACACTGATGAGATGCAGATTTGTCGACTCATTATTGTGTTGGTGTTTCTGCCCAAAATCGGTCTTCACTTTGTTTCTGTGTGGTCTGATTGAGGTAGCAGAGCTGTTCCTGCTCCTTTCAGTAAGGGTTTAAGCAGTTGGAGGAGGTAGTCTGCATCTACCATCTTTCTCCCTTGTGCCCTGTGGGCCTTGTGATGTGCCCTACTGCTGTGGCATTGAGGGGACAGGCCTGAGATTTCCTTTGGTTCTTGGGGAGGGAAGAAAGGTATTTTGGGGTAGTAGTATCTCTACATGGAGTGAGTGTGGAAGGCAGAGTAAGTGAAGGGAGGCCCTAGCTCAAACATTCTCCCCCCATCACCTGGATTACTCTGTTACCTCCAAATCAGTCTTCCTGACCCCCAATAGAGAGCAATGTGACTGTCCTTTTCCATTCCCATCTCTTCATTTTGGCTGCAGTAATTGTTCCAGCTGAGCTGCAGCTGCTCAGAAGCCTTGATCCAGCTGGTCTTGAGGTGTGGTGTTCAGCTCTCCTACCTCTGGCAGCAGTGTCTGTGTGCAGCAAGCAAACAGAAGCACCAGCTGAGGTGCCACTGCTGTGACAGTAACTGGGCACAGACAGGAGTGTGTTCTTGGCATCTCTGCTCTACCACGCTGTATGCTGCTCCTTGAGGAGTTATATAGTGCATTTTGGGGAAAACAGTCTCTTCTGTGCTTGTGAGATGAAAACATGAAGTTGGAAAACTTACTGTAGCCATGTGCAGCAGGAAAGCTTTCACTACAGCTAATTTTTATTGAACATGCTTAACTGGTGTTTTTTAGTGTAAAGGTTTAGTTTTCATGTAAAATTACCACTTCAATGGTGAATATCCCAGAAGCTTGCATGGGGACTGCTGTGTAAGAAATTACTTGACTGGGTGCTTCTGAAAGTCGGCATCTTTGCAACAAGAGTCCCTTAATTGCTTATTAGTTGCAGGAGGTAGCAGGTAAGGCTATCCTGTGTTTGGCAGCTCAGCTCTGCAAGTGGTTAATGTCTCACATGGCAAGGAGGTTATCAAGCTTTGGATGCTGGGCAAATTGGCAGCAAATCAGTTCAGCCATTCCAGCTGTGTGGGCCCACCAGTGCAAGCATGATGCAGATATCTAAATTGCTTGTGGAGAAACCAGTTGCCACCTGGTTCAGTGTAGGTGGCACTCAAGTGGAGTGTACAGTGGAGACAAGCCTTGGCTGATGCCATGTGATGCCACTTAGTGTGACTTTTGAGCTTCTGTGCTGGCTCACAAGCCCTGAGGTGCACAGACTGCAAAGCCAGGCCTGATGATGTACCTCAATTAAACCAATGGTACAGTGGGGCTTCTGCTATGCTAGTTAGTTAGTCCTATTGGGAACATCAGCTAAGCCATGTCTGTACTGAAGGAGCTTGGTCTGCTCCAGATATGACTTAGGTTTTCTCTTTTCCAAGATAATTCTTCCAGTATTTAACTATTGGGTAATATTAAGAACTGATTAATGTAGGATGTGTCAAGTACCTACAGCCTTAATGCAGATAACTATTAAGGATTAATGTGAAAAGTGTTCCTTTTTCTACAGCTCCCAGCAGCCTTCATCCCTGTTCTGCAGGGGCAGCAGGTTGGTTGGTAATACCAGTCTGTTGCACCCTTTAAAGTGAAGCAGCCCAACTACCACTGTTGCTCTCTAAGCATTGATTTTTAATATTCAATCCAAACCTTCTAATTAAATACAGATGGAGAAGCCAGAGCATTGCAAAGGTTAAGAATTAAGCCAACCTTCTCTCTGGTGTTGAGCACTTCATATTTCAGAAGACACAGCAGGCATGATTTTAATTTGAAAATGTTAAGCTATGAGCTTTGCAGGGGACAGATGCATGCTGCTTTGATACTGAATGCTTTATTTTATCTGCCACTATTTCCTTTTGTTTCCCAGGGATGACCAGGCATACATACTTCACAATTAAATAATAAATTGTTTTAGCAGCTCTAGAGAGGCCTCCTGTATTGAAGTAAGCAACATTCCTCCTGTGTCTTGCACACTTAGTGATGTGTGGGTGTTGTTTTGTGCTTCTCCCCATGTTCTGCACAAGAGATGGTAAACATGCAAGTGCTGAACTTGAAGTAGTTAATGCTGAGGCACTGAATAAAGACAGCTTCTACTGAGGAAATGTAATCATCTTGTTTTAGTAATGAGCTTAAAGCATTTCAACATCTGCTCTCAGGGAGAAAAAGTAGTGTGGGGGATTTTGTTTGTTTGCTTGCTTTCAATCAGGAAGAGTAGCTTTTGATAATTTTGGTATAAAACCAAAAAAGCATAGGCATCTGAGACTTCCCTCCATCAAATAATGATGCACCCTTGGTAAGTTTGCAGATGACACCAGTTTGGGTGGGAGTATTGATCTGCTCTACAGAGAGATCTGGACAAGATGGATTGATGGGATGAGGCCAACTGTATAAGGCTCAATGAGGCCAAGTGCTGGGTCCTGCATTTGGGTCACAACAACCACATGCAACACTACAGGCTTGGGGAGAAGTGACTGGAAAGCTGCCTGACAGAAAAGGACCTGGGTGTGTTGGTCAGCAGCTAACTGAATATGAGCCAGTAGTGTGCTCAGGTAGCAAAGGTCAACAGGATCCTATCTTGTATCAGAAATAGTGTGGTCAGCAGGACTAGGGCAGTGATTTTCCCCCTGTACTCAGCACTGATGAGACTGCACCTTGAGTACCGTGTTCAGTTTTGGGCCCCTCACTACAAGAAGGACATTGAGGTGCTGGAGTGTGTCCAAAGAAGGGCAACGAAGCTGGTCAAGGGTCTGGAGTGCAAGTCTTATTGAGGAACAGCTGAGGGAACTGGGATTGTTTAGTCTGGAGAAGAGGTGGTTGAAGGGAGACCTTCTTGCTCTCTACAACTACCTGAAAGGAGGCTGTAGCAAGGTGAGTGTTGGTCTCTTCTCCCAAATAATAAGTGACAGGGCAAGAGGAAATGGCCTTAAGTTGTGCCAGGGGAGGTACAGACTGGATATTAGGAGAAAATTCTTCACTGAAAGGTTTGTCAAGCATTGGAACAGGCTGCCCGGGGAAGTGGTAGAGTCACCATCCCTGGAAGTATTTAAAAGATGTGAACTTGTGGTGCTTAGGGACATGGTTTGGTGGTGGACTTGGCAGTGCTAGGTTAATGGTTGGACTCAATGATCTTAATGTTTTTTTCCAACCAAAATGATTCTATGATTCTGTGCCTGGTTCCCGTGTAGTTTAAAACTTGCCCTACTTTTACTAGTTTACTTCTAGAATTTGACACTTTCCCATCCATTACAGATTTAATCCATCTAATACAGGCTTGATTGCACAGATTATAGGAAAGTCATGCACAGTATGTTTCTTCCACACTTGGGATGGTGTAGTGACAGATTGAAGCTAATATGGGGCTAAGCTCTTGCTTTCTATGTCCCTGCCAGAAGGTTGCATTTTATGGTAAACTAGAGAGCTTGTTGGTGCATCTGCATGTAGTAGATACTGGAATCCATGAATCTAATATGATCACTGGGATGTGCCTAGACTTTTCCACTTGCTGTTGAGATTCTGCTTGTGCATGGTCTGTGTACACATTGTCCTCTGCCACTGCACTGTCAGCAGTGTTGCCCTCATCATGGGGGAAGACCAATCTTTTAGCTGAAGGGTCTCCATCTGCAGGTCTTCTATGTTGGGTTTTTTTCCCAGTTTATGATAATTGTTTACTGTCAATTGTTGTATTTTGAAGCATTCTTTAAGCGTACCTCAATCTTTCTGTGTTCCTCCCAAATCTGTGCCTGTAGGTTGGAAAGGAAAATACATGTGTGTATTCCTTAGGTACAAATATCCTACAGAATAAGGGAGCTGAAAGTTGTCTTGCTAGAAATCTGTGTGTGTGTGTGCGCTGCAGGGAAGAGTTCTTTCTGCCCCAGGAAGTACACCTTTTTTGGCTGCGGTATGTAGCAGGAATCATTGGAAAGGACCAAAGAAACTCTTGTTTTCATGCCTTGGGAGACTGAAGAAATCTGCAAGAAATGTTGCTAATGCTCTGCTCCTATTTTATTCTTCTCTCTTAAGCAACTTTTGGGGGAACTTCATCACACATTTCATTGTGAAGTCTGATTGCTTTGAAGATTAAGGGATGATCAGTGGTTGGAGCTATTGTAGTTGAGCATTCAAGGCTTTCCAGGAGCTCTTTGGCAGCCAGAAATGGTGTCAGGCAGGTGATGCACTCGAATGACTGGATGTTCTCTAGTGCAATATCTGAAAGGGAAAGGACTTCTTTGCTGCAGCAATTTTTTTCTCCTCCCTTCCACAATGCTATTGCCACTTCAGAGACCTGACCTTTTCTTAGTGCTGGCACTTGGGGTAATCCACCCTTTAAGAAAATGTTCCCTGTCACTGTTGCGTGGCTGGGAGATACTGAATATAAAGTTTAAGTTTTGCTGGCATGGTGCTAGAGCTGAACAGACAGGTAAGTGTCAGCCTTAACCCAAAAAGCAATGTGCAGGAAAGGAGGCTTCACTCGAGTGAAGACCTAATTGGACAGATGATGCTGGTGTGGCAATATGGGCAGCCTAATAATAGGTGATAGTTACACTGTGGCAAGCAGAAAGAGGTATATAACTGCAGAGGGGGACCTTGGGAATGCCCTTGAAGGAGAAGATTTTTGCTGGCTTCTGCTATGTCAGGAGTATGTTTCAGCCATGTCCTAGTTTCGGATAACATTTTTTGCCAGGCTATCTAGCTCAAGCTTTAAGTGAAGGGGGATGTGTGTGTGTGCAGATGAATGTGTGAGTTTCAGCATGAGGTGATGACTACATTAAAAGCAACACTCATGAACCTAGAAGTGTGAGCTACTGACAGAATACTTCTCTATACCTCTTCCTTTTGGTGAAATGCATGGGATATAGTACTTCCTGTTTCACAAAGCAGTGGAGGTATAACCTATTAGTGTAAAGTATCTTAATAAAGTTTATAGACAATGCTCTCAAGAAATTTTCTTCTGTACTTATGTATCTCTTGTCAGTGTAGGAGTTATAACACAGCAGAATATTGATGTGCCTAATCCCCTACTCTGCATCTGGCAGCAGCCATTAGCTAGTACTCAGGAGACAGGTAAAAATAGATTAAAAATCATCGTGTAAGTAGTCCAGTGCTTTGTTACACAGGAGATAAAAATGCTTTTATACTTTTGAAAGAAGATGAACTAATCTTCTTGCAATTCTTGGCCTAGTAAGTATATCTGCAAATATTACTTCTGCTAAACTGTGAATAAGTTAACTAATTTTTCCTTAGGAAAAAAATCCATAGCTACTTCTTGTTGTGACCAGATTTCTTGTGTCCTGCCAGAAGCCAATTGCTTTGAACTGCATGTTCAACAGACCAAACAGATCTGGAAATAAATTGGGGTTTTTATTAATCAATCCAATACTTAAGGAAGCATGTAACTGCATGTCTCAAGAGTTAGGTTAAGTTGTTAGAAAAGATCTAAAAACACTAAGTCTGCATGCACGTGTTTTTAACTTGACTGCAAATGCAATGATCTCACACTTATTAACTTGATTTGACTCCCCTAGGATTGGCTGGGCATATCCCACTTGCCCAGTTCCTTGCTATTACAGACACTTGGCTGTTACTCTCAACCTGTGGCACCCAAGCTTTGTGTCCTAAGGGCTAAAACACAATCCTGTAAAATGGATCTAAAGAGAGTTTTTAAAAATCAATACAACACATATGATTGTGTACAACCTTCATGTATCTTCTCTGGGGTCGTGTCTCTGTTTGACTAACCAAGGCCTATGGATTTTGGAAAGCAAGTGTGGCTTGTGCTTTGAATTTGTGTTGCACTTGGTCTTGGCTCTGGCCTCACAGCTGTTGGGACTACAAGGCTGTTTAGGAGAGTCTGTACATCAGGTTCAAGGTAGTAAATATGTCTGCTTCTGCTAGGTGTTGCTGGGAGAGAAGCAAGAACACAAGAGCCAGGGAGTGCACAGCACCCTGATAATGTAGCTTCTGATTTCAGGTACGTGTCTGTTGTGTGACTGACATCACTCCCACTACACTTCTTTGAGCAGTGAGGAAAGCCAGTAATCTAGATATTTAATTGCTCAAGCTGTAAAGCAGATGAAGCTGCATAATTGATATTACAAGTTGTTAGTTCAGTGTTGGCACAGATGTCAAGAAAAGTGCTCATATCCTACCACAGAAGTAAAAGACTGAGTTCTTGCAGCAGTATTTGAATGCACAGCTCTATTTGTGGTTCTGGTTGAGATCTGTTTGGTTTTGTTTTGGTTTTTCTTTATTATGGTCACTAATTTGACTCTCCTAATCCTATCTGGCATTTAGACTTGCAGGACAGTTTATTCATGTTATATAGAGTTTGAATGAGCTGAGATGGGACTGGAGAAGGAACACTGCTCAAATGTTCCTTTGTAGACTAGCAGAAGAGCTTTTGTTGTTTGCTAAAACTTGCTTTGAATTTGTACAGCATTATGGAAATAACGATGTACAGCTGCTATGGAAATAAAGAGTGACTTTTAAAGCATGGAACAGAAGAAAAAACACACTTTGCACCTTGACTGTTTGTCTGAAATTGTTCTTTAAAGAGCAGTGACTTATTTAGCAGTAATGCCCTTCAGAACATGATAGTAAAGTTGCCTCAACAAGGTAACATGAATGTTTTAACCTCAGTTTGGGAAGAATACAAATCAACATCTGCATAAATCATGGTCTCTGCAGCTGGATATCTGGTGCGATGTGTCATGCTCATTATGGCAAGGCTGTAATGGGCTGTGGGACGAGGAGGAGGAAATGGCATGTGGATAGATAAGCTTTACTACAGACTTCATAGTAAAGAGATAAAATAATAAAGCAAGTGCTAAGCCAGATATTTTTTTAAAGACTGGAATAATATCAGGCTTGGTAAACTTTAGATACCCTTCTGTTGGCTGTGCTCTCTAGCAAGACACCAACGTTTTGAATTAGGGGGGAAAAATCGCCAGTTTAATTTTTTACTATTATGTATTTCCTCCTCTCCCCAGCTGTGCCCCCTTCTCCCCTCCAGGGCTCACCGTGGGGTTACTCGGGGCGCAGCGCGG
>NW_010294988.1:0-13419 GCF_000700745.2 Antrostomus carolinensis
TGGCATCCAGTCAGGGTCAACCCACCACATTGTGCTCTCTATCCTCTGTGTGTGTATGTACAATTCCAAGCAAAATCCAAACTGGATTAACTGGTAAGTAGGACAAGACGTGGGTGACACCAACTGCAAGGACAGAGCTTAAAAGTCTCCAGACTGTGCTGTACCACAAGGATGATGCCAGCACAACTCTGCACAATTATGTGAGAGTGCCAGGGCACAAGCAAAGTGCTCTGACAGCATGCTGCTTCAAGAATCTGAATCATCGTCTACTAACGTTGCCGCAAAGCCCCATCAGTGTTTCAAAGCCTTTCATCCTCAAACCCCTGCTAGGGACTGATGGCTGCCAGCACAGCATGATTTCCTCCACAGTGATGACACTGAAAAGAAACTTGTCATCCTTGACACAACTCAGAGAGTGCCCTGCACATGAAAAGAAAAAGTGAAACGACTTGCCAAAACTACACTGCTCAGTCACAGTCAGAACCAAGAACATGACTTCAGATTATGAGTGTCCCAGCCCTCTGCTTCTTTCTTGGGCTCTGCACAGACTCAGGGAGACAGGGAGCCTTGCTTCAAAGAGCATGAAACCCAAAGGACCACATAAAGATGACAGGACAAAGGAGTTAAAAAAAACAATTCTGTAATCTGCAACACTTACAACCCATAGTTTGCCTACACTTTCAGTAATGTGAGCAGTCAAGTTCTCCCACCTCAGAAAGGATCAAGTAGAACTTGGAACCAAGTTAAGAGAAGGGCAACAAGGATGGTCCAAGTCACAAATGGTTTCTGTACCAGGAAAAACTGAGAAGGTTGAGACTTGCCAGTCTGGAGAAGAGATGGCTTGGGAAGAAATGAGACAGGTCTATGAAATCCTACATGGCCCAAAGAGGATGGACAGGGACTGGTTGTTTACTATTTCTTCTGATATAAAAAGTAGGGGTGTCAAGTGAAGCTAGTGGAAGTCAAGTTCCAAATAAACAAAAGGAGGTAACTCTTACAGGAGGATGACACATCTGTGTAACTCCTTGTCAAACCGTGTTGTAAATGTAAGAATTTTACATAGTTTCAAGGAAGACTGAACAAGCGCTCTATTTATGTGCCAAAGCACATCAAGCTTAGGAAACAGCTGAAAATACTTGAAGGCTGGAAGAATATTTAGGACTGGAATATACTCTTGCTGTGTTCTTACCCTTCCTTACAGGTTCACTCTGGTTAGAGCCTTGATCTGAATCACTGTGCCCACTCTCATTTTCTTCAAGTTTTACCTGCATCTGTGGAAGGACCTCTTGAGAACAGCACAGAGAATTTCCTACCATGTTCAGGATTTAAGAAAGCACAGGAAAAGATGTTTTCAAATTTTAGCACATTATGATATTTCCTAGACATTAGGAATTCATAAGTATTAAGAGAAATTAATGAGAGAGAGAAAGAGGATGCTTGAAACTTCTCAAGTAGAAATCAATACTCTCAATTGCTGGGATTTCTCTCTTTCGACTTTAAGTTGCCATTATTGCTTCTGCCACAATAAGACCTGTCTTTCTCTAAAATACTTCCTTAAAAAAAAGCAATTCACCTTTGCTAACACTTGTCCAGCAATATTG
This sequence comes from Antrostomus carolinensis, assembly GCF_000700745.2. Classification (NCBI taxonomy): domain Eukaryota; kingdom Metazoa; phylum Chordata; class Aves; order Caprimulgiformes; family Caprimulgidae; genus Antrostomus; species Antrostomus carolinensis. The sequence continues at coordinate 1,602 of NW_010294988.1, forward strand.
GGATCATGACTATAAAAATGTCATTGGCTGCCACCAGCACATTGCTCTGAGTAAACTTAATTGACAGAGGTTAAATGCTGAAAAGGATACAATTTGATTTAGAAAAAGAGAAGTGCAATAAACACTTTTCTCTCCAACACTGTAAAAGTCATAGCTATCAGGTGTAAAGGACAGATCCCCTGGAGTCCTGCTGGCTCATCAAGTGAGTTAGCTGGGCTGTCTTCCATTCACCCATTACACAGACAAAAATCTCTCTTCCATTTTAACGTGCACCTGCTACTGGAAGCAGCTGGAGAAAAAGGGCAGCGCCTGACCCTACAGACATGAGCAGGATCATGGCTCTCGTTCTCTTACACATCCAAGGAAACCTGCACTGCAAGCATTCTGAATTTCCAACCTGAGACATCATTCTGGACTAAAGATCAGAAGATAAGTCTTACTGTATGTGTTCTCAAAGATGAATGCTAGATACTGCCTCATCCATACATATATATATATTTTTTTTTTTTTCAGCAGAAAGCAGGCTTTTAACCAAAAAAAACCCTCTAAATATAGAAACCCTGTAAATACAGAAACAGATTAATTAAAAGAGCTTTAAGTCAGCTTTCCTGATAGGTAGCTATGCTGGTAGCAATGCAGTCATGAATAACTACATTTTTGGCATTAAACTGGATTAGAGTATGTTATTTTCTCATTGGATCCTGTTCTATTTCAGGTTTGATTTATTCTGTATGTTACTGAAATAAATCTTCAGTGGATGGGATAGGCCTAATTTATCATTGTTTTGTAAAGATTTGTTTGCAACTAATTTTTTTATTGTGGGCCAACTCTGGGCTAGCTAGCCACATGTAATGAGAGCTCATTGGCTAGCAAATATGTTTCGTTAATTTCTGTGCATAAATTATTTTTAGAACAGCAATAATGCTAATGGAATCATATGTAAGATGGATAATGGGTACTTTGAAAATAATTGTCTTGGTCTTGTTCTACTATTCATTAACACTGCTTCATATTTGCCTCTCAGCAGCTGGTCGGTTGCAATGTGTAACTCCAGTAAACTGAAGCGTGAAAAAGGCTTCTGCTGGTGTATAACTGTATATCCAGAAGACAAACATCATCCTAAAACCAGTGCTGTAACTGCTCATATCTCTGGCAATACAGGTACTGCAATACATACACTGGCAATACTAGAAGAACTCCTGGCTTGCAAAGAAAAAAGCACAGTACAGGTGTGTTGTCACCTCTTTCCCAGCACTGCAAACACCCACTGCAAATCCCAAATACAGTCCTCGAGTTTGAATCCTATCAAGTAGTTATTAATTTCCAGAATTGTACTCAACTGTTCATTTTCACTGTTTGCTTTTAATTCTGATACTCTGTAAACAGCACATAGAAGACAAAGGAGTTGGTAACAACTCATCCACTCCTTGAGATGACCAGGAACAGGTGAACAATAATGTGAAGGTTAATTGTATCCAAATTGCATCTGTTATTTCAAAAATAACTGTGGTCATCCAAGAGCTTCCAAATTATAATTATGACCCTGTGGGGTGGGCTTTCTTATCAGGCATATCTGAAAAAGGGGTAATGCTATAATGAGATAGACAAGTCAGACAGGACCTCACATGACTCAGGAATGCACACTTCTCTGTTAAATATAATTTTTGTTTGGACTTTTTATGAAACAGTTCAGTCACTTCTGCTTCAGAGAGAGTGTTCCAGTGCAGTAAGTTCCAGCTTTAACATATTCCTAACTGGTTCACATCCATCTGTATTTCTGTTGAGACTATCCTCTGCCTGAGTAATTCTTCTCAGGGTCTGTTATCTACCTCAGATTCCCTCTCTACCTTTGCATTACCAGATAAATATGCTAAGACCTTTTTAGTCTTTTGTATTCAAGCTCTCAATTTCTTATATTCTTTTCCATATCTATGCAGGTTTGGAATCTATCATCTCTGAAAAGGGGTGATAAAAATCATATATGCCTCTACTACTCCAGATAAGGTACCACCCCACTTTACATAACAGAAATAGCTTTTCTCTGCTATCCCTCACACAATATATTCCAGCACTGTACTTATCTTCTCATAGCCACATCACAACTCACCAACTGACACACCCATATTTCTCCCTGCCATTTCAAACCATAATCCCTCCCCTTATCAAACATCGCTTTGATATTCCAAAATGCACAGTCTTCCTCTCCACCGGTCGTCCCAGTTTGTACTAATAACACCTTTATTTCATAATTTCCTAAAGGCACCAAAGCAATAGCTTTACAGAATTTCAGCTAGATTACCTTGACTATACTTTCCCTGTTAAGAGAAACCACAACTTTTCTCTTATCAAAGAAAATGATGAGATTATTAGGACACAGCGTACCTTTGGTAAGCAAAAGCTATTTTATTCCATTTAGTATTTACTCCTAGTTCTGTATTCTTTCCCTCCATATTAATTCTATTGCCTGGCCTCTGCAGTACTGTGTCCAGCTCTGGAGTCCTCAGCACCAGAAAAACACAGACCTGCTGGAGCAGGTCCAGAGAAGGCTACAAAAATGATCAGAAGGATGGAACAGCTCTGCTATGAGGAAAGGCTGAGAGAGTTGGGGCTGTTCAGCCTGGAGAAGAGAAGGCTCCGGGGAGACCTTAATGCAGCGTTTCAATGTTTAAAGAGGCCTGTAAGAGAGATGGCAACAGACTTTTTACAGGGCCTGTAGTGATAGGACAAGGGGCAGTGGTTTTAAACTGAAAGAGGGGAGATTTAGACTACATGTAAGGAATAAATTTTTCACAATGAAGGTGGTGAAACACTGTCACAGGTTGCCCACAGAGGTGGTAGAAGCCCCATCTCTGGAAACATTCAAGGTCAGGCTGGACGGGGCTCTGAGCAACCTTATCTCCTTGAAGATGGCCCTGCTCACTGCAAAGGGTTTGGACTAAATGAGCTTTAAAGGTCCCTTCCAATCAAAACCATTCTATGATTCCATATAGTGTGAAAGGTCATACTAATGGAACCATTTTCACCTCTCTTACATACCATACACCCTGGTTACACTCTAGTTACATAGCTCCACCCCTCTTTAGATAGATTAATTAAAAATCCTTTTTATCAGACTTGTGATTTCATGCCTTGTCATCCCAGGGTGAGAGGAGCTAGCCTGCGTTAGCTTAATTGCATTATGCTCTTTGCATTTTGCTTCTACCTCAGTCACTGTCATTTCTACACTCACCCAACAACATGAGAAGGGTCGTACTGGATCAAACCAAGTGTATCTCTGGGCCAGGATCCTCTCTTCAATCAGAGCCCTGAGCAGATGGCCCAGGAACAGTTAGAACAGGACAAGCAGATACAACACTTCTGCCTAGTTTTCAACGCTTTCAACTATTTTCAGCTCAGAAAATTTCATATCATTCCTCTTCAGTATTCTATGTTTTTCATGTTCTGTTTGCTGCCTTGATTAAAAACTGAGGGAAAGTTTCAAATGTTGTATCACGGTTCTCAGATGTAGCACATCCTCTTCTCTCTAGATCCACTAGAGTGACAGACATATTGAGAGATTTCCAAGAGTCACTCATCACAGTCTGCAGTCACATACTTCCTGTCATTCTGACTTTTATTCACTCATGTTCTTCTTTCCATCATCCTCATCCTTCCTTCTGCCGGAATTCCTGGTTATCTCCGTTCCTTTTTCTGTTGGCTGCCTCTCTCTTCTGCTTTGCAAAACCATGTCTTCCTTGCTTCTTCTCCTCATTCTTCAGTGCAGTGCAGGGCTTCATTCTACCTTTTTTCCCTTACTGAGGAGCTTCTACTTCCCTGTCAAGGCTCTTCTCTCTTCTCTGCTTTTGCCACATTCTTCTCCCAGTCATCTATTCTCTTGACCTCTTTCTTACTCAATACCAGTACTGTTTTGTCTTTCTTTTCATCTACTATGTTTTCAAATCCTCATCTGACACCCTAGATCTTGGATCTTCTCCTTCATGGCCTCTTACAATAGCAAGAGCTTCCATCACAGATCCACCTCTGGTAATATCCACTCATTTCACAGTATAATAGAATTGTAGAATCATAGAATGATTTGGGTTGGAAGGGACCTCTAAAGGTCACCTGTTCCAACTCCCCAGAAAGAAGCAAGGCCATTTTCAACTAGATGAGGTTGCTCAGAGCCCCATCCAACCTGACCCTGAAAGTTTCCAGGGATGGGGCTTCTACCACCTGTCTGCGCAACCTGTTCCAGTGTTTCACCATCCCTGTTGTAAAAAATTGCTTCCTTGTACCTAGTCTGAATCTACCCTCTTTTAATTTAAAACCATTCCCCATTTTCTCCTCCTCTTCCCTTTGGGTTGAATCCAGCGCTATCTCGATAGCCGTTACAGTCTTTTTCTTCCTAGTACCTAGCCTGACAGAAACAATGGTGGAAATCAATTGCTGCTTCTAGCCATTGCACCCTTGATCAAGATCAGACACATTTCCTGCTTGAGGTTCCACAGTTCCCCTTCAGCAGTTATCAAAGGCAATGTGTCCTCAGTGTTTATCTGGAAAAGCTCTGTTTCAATTACCACGTGTAGTCTAAAGTATGTAACCTGTGAGTTGGGAGCTCCACAAAACCCACTGTCCATTTGCTGATTTGTGACCATAATTACAGATTCTGATGCCGTGAACCTTTAATTTCCATACACCTACAGATGTAATGCCTGTTGTAAGTCTGATTTAGCCTTGGATCACTTCAGGCTGCATTTTTCCAGTTAATGACTGGAAAATTCAGCAGGTTTTTCATACACTTCAAGCTGGTCTGCCAGCCTCACAGAAGGTTGTGGTTTGGGAAACTGGCACATAATGAAGCTTTCCCTTTCACTTTTTCAGTGTATTGACTTTCTGGCTTTTTTGCAAGTCCTCTGGAAAGTGCTAAGAGTGAAAAGCAAAGCACCAAAGGGAGGGATCATGGGTGCCAGCTTCTCACTGGTACCAGTGGAGCATGCAGGTTTTTTGCAATATGGTTTAATTGGTAGAATTTTTATTTCATTTTCATTATCAGCTTTTAGCAGTCCACTCTTTAAGCCCATATTTGTATCGTTGACTTCAGGCTTAATTCTCCAAAACATACTCAGGTGAAAGGTTTATCAGTTTATAGAAAGGACTGTGAATTTAAATGACACAATTCACAGGAAAAAGCCTGTCAGAACACGTTCTTGGTCTGTTTACACTGTAAGGCTTTTGATGGCACAGTGCTGCTGGAGCAGCTCAACAAGCCAAATCCTCTACAGTTGAATCAACCATCTGGTATGAAAGTGCTAAGCTAGCTTTAGGAGCCAGCTTCTCTTACATAGATACATCTTAGTTACATTGATAGATCTACACCTATTCTAGGGGCAAGCTAAGAATTGACTTCCATGTTCCTGTATTATAGTTCTCAGTGCATTTTGCTCCAGTCATTATAGAAATTATTTCAGTTTGCCTTCTAAATGGTTTAACTTAGACTGGGGCAGGGAAAGAAGCACCCACAATTCTGTATAGATCAAATTATGTTAGAACTACAATAGAAACTTCCTGAATCCACTGAAAACATTCTGGAACATGAAGAAAATCTTTCAGGGTTGACATATTGTATTCTTAGTGTTTGAAGTGGGATGACATTTTCAGGATGAGGATATTGTCGGGATAGGGGACTGGACTGTGGCATCCCTGCAAGGCACTCCTAGGCTGCTCCTGACAGAGTAGCCTGGATTAGGAGTCACTATCACCCTCACAGCAAGATCACAACACTAGCTCGGAGCTCGGCAGGAGTTATGATATGTGACACTCTAGGAAGCCAGACTAATGGAGGCCACTCCAGTTCAGCAGCCCTTGCCATTCACTCTGCTATTCCACAGGACTCAGGGTGGCTGACCTCTTCTTGGGATGATCACATCACCATGACTGAGGTATCACCATGCTGTGTAATTACTAACCGAGGCGTAAGACTTCAAACACTGGAAGGGAACACTTCTGTCACTTCCCAGCTAAATGACTATACAATGCATCAAAGATCCCCCTGCAAATTAGGTCAAGCTTCCCAGAATCATTAGTCAATTTTAAGTATGTAGGCTTTGATTCCAATCAACTATTATTAATTTTTATAGAAATTATGTATTATTTATATGTATATAACTAGAAAAAATAAAATTATAATTCTATAGCATTATCATTAAAATAATAAAAAATAGTGAAACATGTTTCACTACAGTGCTTTAGTAACATTTTGAAAGAATTCTCAAGTTCTTTGCCTTTCAGATTGGAAGATTTTACCTAAAATCTCTGCATCACTTAGAATTCTTTAAAAAGTAAACACAGTGTTTCTATTTATTTCATTCCTTTATACCTCACATGCTAATAAAAAAAGAGACACAAACATGATAATGAACAAAAAAGAAAACCATAAATCTCACTTGGAAATCAGGTTTGAATACAAGATTATGGCTCCACACTGTTTCGTATTCCCATAAAAAGTACAGCAAAATGGAAAGCCTGTTTTGGAAATATAATTAATTTTTGCATTTCTTAGAGTTGTTACTTTCCAGCTGAGATAACTAGCTAGCATGAGTTGCTAATTTTCACCTAACTTGCATTATGGATGCATCTACCACCACTCTGAGCAGGCTTCTTCCAGCATCATGAAACATACCTGTGACTCCAGAGAGTTTAACTTTCTTCCTTTCTTCTTCTCCTCTTCTCTCTTTGCTACCTGAGCTTTTGGTTTTTCTTTCTCTTTTGACTTTTGCATTTTCTGAAGCTCCTCCACATAGGCATCATATATCTCCCACTGAGAGACAGATAGAACAAGGATTTACCAGGACTTGATTATACTCCATAAAATAGCCATGTACACCTCACAAAAATATGATAGCCCTCACAACAGTAACACTGAAGTCAGCTGAAGACAACAAGCTGCCTTGCTGCACAAGAAGTGAAGGATTGAAGTCCAGGATTTGTAAAGCTTGACAGGGTGTGTCTTACTTTTTCAGAACATATGATTGCACTCTTAACAATTTCCTTCCCCCAACACTCTTCTTGGTGCTTTGACTCCATCTCATTTTTGTAGGACTTTCTGTTTGGCTAATTTACCAGAGTTTAATAGGAAACATGCATTAAACATCTGCTTTATGACATTTCTCAAGTGGTGTTGGAAAATTAAATTGTAGCTGCTTAACACAATTTAAATCTTGGACTCAAACTCTGCAGCATATGATCAAACGGAAACTGTTTTACATCTTCTGCTATGCCACATGCCAGGAATATCTCAGTTGAGTAGAACCAAAAGTAACTCTTCTACTTAAGAATTATACATTAGTACTGGAGTGCTAGTGCTGTATCTAAAGCAGGTGCATTACTTTCAGGACAAAACAAAAGACAATCCAATTCTGACACATTAGCTTGGGAGAGGAGTACGATTCAAACACAAAATATAGAGTGGAACATTGGAATAAAAAAAGGTAGCAGAAACCTTTATCAAAGCAACTGCATTGTGTTGTAATTTTGCAGGTGGAAAAGAGGTGGAAATATGATCCAAACATCAGGGAAAGGACAAAGAAGACATGAGGAAAAGAGTAGGAGAATGAGCAGAACAGAAAACTTTGGAAGAGGAAATTATGACCATCTCCAAGATGGAGAAAGAGTTGAGGGGAAAAAGAGTGTACACTAAAATATTATTTTATATCCACTCAAATTTACAACAGAATAAAAAGAAAACAAGGGCAAACTTTTCCTTTTAGTTTTCAAACATTTCATGCAAAATTTTAGCAACAGCCTGATTATCTTAAATAGCTCTGTTCTCTCTAACTCTCAAGTCATCTCACTGTCAGAAAAAAATGAGAGGAAAGCCCAGCTGGAGGAAGGGAAGATCTCAGGCCAATTACTCTGTGATTTCAAGTTCAGGAATAGACCAGGTTACAGTTTTCAGCTTGGCAGAGACATCTTCACTCCCCTGCCTATCACTTTCCTATAACAGCATTTTTTAAGTTGCTGCCATTACCTTATACTTTTTCTGGGTGTTCCTATGGTACACTGGTAATGAAATGATATTTTCAATATCAGTTTGGTACACTGGTTTGAAAAAATATTTACATCAGTGACAAATACAAATACATTTTGTAAATATCTGTGAATATTAATCAGCAGAATTAGCTGGGTTCCTTTTCTAGTAAAAGCTATAGCACTGTGATAGTTTAACTTAGCTGGCAGTCAAACAAGACACAGACACTTGCAGCCCCCTACTTACTTCCCCCCAACTCAGGGAATTGGGGAGAGAATTGGAGGGGTAAAGGTGAGGAGACTTGTAGGTTGAGATAAAAACAATTTAATTAGAGTAAAATAAAATTAAAATAATTATAATTATAATTATAATAACTATATTAATGAGTGATGCAGAGTACAATTGCTCACCACCCACTAATAACAATCCTAGAGGAGTGAAAAGGAACCCCGAAACTGAAATCACAATCCTGGAAAAGTGAGCCCAAATGATTCCCGAGAGAATCCCCACCTTCCTCGCTTTAGAAACCTGCTTTTGCATACAGCTAAACTTAGGCAAAGTAAAAAACACAATGTTGCACGTATCACATTCTTAATAATACTCCCCAAAACTTCACCAACTGTTGTTCACAGCTGTATGACATCTTCAGAAGTCTTCACTCTCTAAACACAGTGCTCAAAGTGGAGCTGCCATGCAGACATGTCATAAGCGCTTTTTTGTTATTTTTTTTTCCTGCATTTTGAGACCTCATTGAACCTGTCTGATGGGATCAGCTGACAGAGATGTCCTGCAGCTGACCACGTCCTGAAAGCTGGACAGCTGCTCCTTGTCAATAAGCAGCTCACCCACCACACAGTGATGGAACATCTTCAGCAACAGGACAGTCCCAGCCCCAAAGACAGCCATGCCCCTGGAGGAGTCAGCTCCTGTAAGAGGTAGTTGCAGTTGTGTCCTGTTCCTGCAGAGCTCAGCTGCAGCTCACCTCTTGTTGAGCCCAGAACCATTCTCACACTGTGGTTTCCCCCTTTCCACTCATTTAAGGATCTTTAAAGCAGACTGGCCAGGGTGGCTGGCAAACAACAGATCAATTAAAAGCAGGTAAACTGAGACACGTGACCTTAGAAATATAAACCATTAGCAAGTTCACCCATCAAGGCAGAAAAGAGGGCCACACTGGGTGCTCTCAGATTTAAACCAGAATCAAAGACACAGTATGGGGTTTCATTCTACTGCAAGGAAAGAAAACATAGCAATTTGGGTTTTCCTTTCTCATATCTAAGTTTCCTAAAAATCTTCTAAGAAAAACTTTAAAAGTAAAAAGGATATACCTGGTTAGCAGTGGCTGAGAAATTTTCACAAGGTGTAGGCTCCGATTGACATGCTCTGTCCTGAATAAAGAAAAAGCATAAAAAAGTGTAATCTTTGCATTGAAACCCTTTGCAGTGACAGAGTCCAGCTGTGGATAAAGCCTTCTCATAGCAGGTAGCTAGAATAACATTGATCTAAGATTAATTCAACATCCAAATGACTCCCAGAGCACTGCACAAACATTATCAGCGATCATGCAACTAAAAACAGATTTTCTTGTGGACCAAAAGAAGGTTCACCAGACCTGATTTTTTTCCAACATACTTAAAATATTTAATCTCAGTATTTCACTTTGAAGGAGTTGAAATGGTTTGTTTCACCTCTACCATTTGAAACTTTCTGCTATCAATTATGGTATCAATTATTACATCCTAACAAATTTGAAAAGTTTTGACCTATATATAGAAAACCCACTTGGGTACAGCAGTCAAAACAAAAGACTTGAACATAATGACAACTTATAAACAATTCATTTGATGTTACTGAAATAATATTTTTATCACCCTTACATCAACATTCTGAAATAAATTAATATATTTCTGTGAAACTTCCATTTCATGGAACAGCATTTTCTTTCAAAAAACTGTTGTGTCAGGACATTTTTAAGAAGCTGCCTGTAGCACTTCACTGACCTCTGAAATAAAGCAGTCTCAGAGGTGGAAGCTGCACATCCTGTACAGCACACAGCAGTACTTCACAGCTATTTAAGGTCTATATTCTGCTTTCAAAGGCAGAATCACACAGAGGCACACAAGCCTCTCCCAGCAAAATCAATAGGAAGAGAAAATACAGATCTAGGGCCAGAGAAAAAACAAATTTTGTGGCCTCTGCAGGGATTTTTTGAAAGATGAAGAATCTTAGCTCAGACTTTGCACTAAGCACCCCACTGACAGATAAACTCTCCTGAGATCCTCTGGTTCTGCTAGTGGGAAGAGATGGCATTCCTTCTAGGAAGTAGTAGCTTCAGCAACACAGTAACTCAGATCTCTCCAAGCCCATAAGATGTAAAGGCATCTCACTTCAGGTGTAATGGCTGAAAGAAGGCAGGCAGGCTCTCTGGGGAAAATGTATATACTATGATTCCAACGCAGCAAGGAAAATAAGAGAATTTTCTCTCTGAAACTTGTATGTCCAAGTCAGAAAGCTCCTTTTTGAGCACTCAACTGGGAGCCAGCATCACTGGTACTGCTCAGTCAGGAAGCCCTGCGAAGACACTGTGAATGGCTGCAGGCTCAGCAAAAAGCTTAGGGAAGGAACATAGGGTCTTAGGTCTGTACTGATTAGAAGCTGTACGCACAGAGTGGGAGGGAGACGCACCGTGTAGCAGTAGTAAAGATTTGTCATACTTACATGAGTCTGTTACTGCAGTACTTGTGCTTAACACAAGCGTAAATATCTTTATCTTTTTAATACAGGAGCACGTAAATCCCTGCTCCATGGGTAAGAATTGAAGTACAAGGCCATAAAAGGATTCTTTGGTAAAAGAAAATTTAATTCATGGCTTCTAAGACCTCAGCTACAACCCTAACCATTGCTCTATACTTTTTCAGGTGAGAAAATAGACGTGAAAAATGTTATATTGGTAGCACCAAACCTTCTTGCAGGCTGCCCAAGAGTCCATGAGGCAGGAATTTTTCTGTCACCATTTTCATCATCCCAAATGTTTTACCACAGTAAACCATTTTTTCTCCTAATGGTATCTACAGAGATTACAGGATATGACACAAACACAGATGATCCACATGCCCTCCCAAAGGAAAGATCCTCCCAGTCACTGAAGGAAATGGCAGCATACCCGCATAGGGTTGTTGAGTGTCCTTGAAGCTCTCTCAATGAAGTTGAACTGGTTTGCAAGCTTCTTCTCCTTCACTCTTGGAGGAGGAGGTTCTTCTTCCTCTGCTGCCTCAGTTACTTCTGCTGTTCTGGACCCGTCTGCCTCTTCCTCTCCTGCAGCCTGCAAGAAAATAGAGCAGTGACTGCACCCTGAAAGAACCAGACATCTTTTTCCTTCTTCAGAAGCACTTCTTCTTAGACTGCTGTATTTCTGCTGCCCAGTGAAGGAAACTGAAATTGAATATTCAGTATTTAGGATGGAAATTGGAGGACTTCCAGCAATCAGAGCAAGGATATTGTGGAATGGTATTTAAACAGGAAAATGGAAAACTAGGAACTCAAGTTAATTTAAAACGAAGTCTGACATGAGGGAGGTAATATAGCATGACTGCCTTTGATAAAATGGACTCAGGGACCAGATGACTGTGTTAGAGTCCCACTAACCTGTGTTTTCATTTCCATTTTAGACCATGAGCTTTATCTAAAACTAGTCTGAACTTGATTCCAGGGCCTGACACTGTGTGGATAAACCCAAACTTCTCACAGCATACTCATTTTCTGATCAGCCAACTGTCTTTAAATCAAGCCACTGTTTATTTCAAGTCATTATTC
>NW_010294988.1:13446-27409 GCF_000700745.2 Antrostomus carolinensis
ACCAATTTCTCTTTCAGGGATGGACAAGATGTCCAGAAATATTCCAGAGCCCAGTAAATCACACTCTACCTTGATACAATATGTGGATAAAGACAGATCTGGTGTGAAGGACCTCATCCTCCTACACAGCTTCTCCAAACCAAAAAATGGCAGAAGGACCTCAGCTATTCAGTAGAATCTGCAGGATCCTACCTACAGCAGAGACATCTCAAGTGTTAAAGAATAAATTACAGAAGCTTCTTAGCAAGCTCATTTTATAACAAAGGAATTTAAAATCTAATATTAAAAATAAAATGGACAGCTCTCAGGTGACTATGGAGAATTACCTGAGTATCTCCTGTGCTTTCTTCTTCTTTAATCTCTGTCTCTCCAGATGTTACTGCAGAAGTTTCAAGAGGAGCCTTTTCTGATGATAGAAAGGATAACTGAATAAGCCCAGGGCAATAGGAGATATTATCCCACATTCTGCAGGTCCTTGTATCTTCTGAAGCATTAATATACAAAAGCACCCTTTTTAATGCTATCTCATTAGACAAAAGAGTAACCAATCCCCAATTTGGAGGGTGATTGTTTGCTTGAAGCTAGGAAAGAAGACAATGTTATTACTAGAATGAAAATACAGTAATTCTGTCTGGACTGAAAAAACCTTCTGAAATCCACTTCTGATCTGAGTAGCTCTGTTTCTGTGTATCCCTTCAGCTCTGGACCCTTCTGCCCTCCAAAGATAGCTGCCATTATGTACAACCATGGAGAATGCTTTCAAGGCACATAGGAGTTATGACACGGTTTGTTCTTGTTTATAGGGATAAAAATGCATATACTAGTCTTGTTACAGAACGATGGGTGCCTACATTCTAATGACAGCCTTGAGTATGTAGTCATACTAGCATCAAGCTGCTTGAAACTAGTTGGTTTGGAATTGATAAGTAGTACTGCCAACAACAACAATTCATGCTTTCATGGCATTGAAGGTCCCATTCAGCACTTTGCCCTGCTTCAAATCACCATGCACATTTTGTTAAGTGTAAATTAAAAGAGGCACTGAGCCTCAGAAGCTGCAAGTACCAACTATTCTCAGGAGCTTATCTAGTGTTGTCATCGTGCCTGACAGTTACCACCTTGAAAGAACACTCTTTGCGACACAACTTATTTTTTCACAAATGGCAGAAATATAAGAAAATCTCTAGGCAGTACATCTTTCCCTGCTGAAAATTCAAATGAGAACTTTACTAAAAACAGAGCTTTTCAGCCTCTGAATTTAAGGTGTCTTTTCAACTGAAAAAATAAGAATGGCAATAGTAGATCAGATCAAAGGTTGAAGTAGCTCAATATCTTGTATCTCACATCGTTCAGAAGCAGATGTCCTGGTAAGAGTGTAAGAATTGGTCAAATATATGATAGTTTCCTGAATGATCACTCAGCCTCCAAACATTTCTGCTTTAATACTTCAAATCATGGCTGAAACTTTCAAAGGAGGCTAAGGAGTTTAGACATATATGTCAAACTAATGCTAGTGGAAGATATTTAAAAGACAAATAGCTCTGAAAATTTCAGTGTTGGTGTTCACATGGCTCAAAGAGCATGCCCTGTTTTCTACACTGTGGCAAACACATGGCTGATTGTTTTTTCTGTTGTTGTTTCTCAAGAAGGATGCAAGCCAAAATAGGAGCTGTTCAATTCTATGGTGATGAAGCATGATCATTCCTTCATGCCAAAAAGTGGCACCAGTGCCTAGCTGAGAATTATTATGGTTTCAGATAATAAACCTACCTACTGCAGCATTTAATTTGATACTCTGCCGTCTGCCTTCATCTGAATCTTTGAGTATCATGTTTCCATTCAAAGATAAGTGAATGGCCATTTGATCCACATAGCTTATTGGCTTGTATGCTCGTTCCTACAAAGAGGAAAAAAATAACAAAATCAGCATAAAAAAAAACCCCAAACCAAATAGCTAAATTGCTAAAGCTAAGAAGATCCACACTGATAAATATGTTTGTTATTGGCATATTTACACTGACTTTCTTTCAGCACCAGCATAAAAAAAAAAACCGAACCAAATATACTGTGTACTGTGTAGCCTAAATTGCTAAAGCTAAGAAGATCAACACTGATAAATATGTTTGTCATTGGCATATTTACACTGACTTTCTTTCAGCAGGTATTTATAACCCAGGACACTGAGAGCCATAAATTAAAAATACAATGAAAAGAAGCAAGAACATGGAACCTGTAGTTCTCCACCACCACCACCACAGCAAGTGAGTTTAAAACTAGTTCTAGTGGACCTCTACTACTCAGCACTCCCTAAGAGGTGCTCATGTCCTGTTGTGCTGAGATCCCTGAATGAGTTGTTGTACTGACATAAGTGCAGCATGGTACATAAAGAACAGTCCTGATCTGGAGACAGTACAGGCTCTTAGTGCTCTGCTCAGCTAATAAGCACTGTACTAGTTCAGCTGTTTGAAGTTAGCTTGATTGGAACTTGCTTGTGGACCACTGTACAGTGCAGGCATGCACTTAGGCTCAAACTGTGTGTTAAGATTTTGAGCTACACCTAAAAACAATCAGAAGCCACTGCAGACGACAGAGGCTTCCGTAGTTTCTTCTTAAATATATGACGGCTTTCTGCATCAATCACAGTACAGCATCAAGCCCACTTCAGTCACTGTGGAGGATTTGAAGATATGGATCTTTCATCACAGAATCACAGAATGGTTTGAGTTGGAGGGACCTTAAAGATCATCTAGTTCCAACTCCCCTGCCATCAGCAGGGACACCCCCCACTAGACCAGGTTGCTCAAAGCCTCATCCAGCCTGGCCTTAAACACTTCCAGGGAGGAGCATCCACAACTTCTTTGAGTAACCTGTTCCAGTGTCTGACCACCCTCACAGGAAATAATTTCTTCCTCAGTTCTCATCTAAATCTTCTCTCTTTCGGTTTCAAGCCATTACCCCTTGTTCTGTCACTACCTGCCCTTGTAAAAAGTCTCTCCCCAGCCTTCCTGGAGCCCCTTCAGGGGGTGCACTCAACCTTCAGGGGGTGCACTCAACTCAGGGCTGAAGGTACACTCAACCTCCCCTCCTCATCTCCCCTGCCTGTCCTTCCTAAAGAGCCTGTATCCTTCCATTCAAATGCTCCAGTCATAGGAGCCATCCCACCACTTCTCTGTAATGCCAATCAGGTCATAGCTCTGCAGGCATGTGCATGTCTCTAACTCTTCTTGTTGATTCCCCATGTGTGCATTTGTACAGAGGCATTTAAGTTGGGCCTCGATGTAGCTGACCAACTGGCTAGAGGAGCTGGAATTCCATTGTGCTGCTCCTCTGGTGCTCTCCTGCTGACCTGTGATCTTTCTCCAGGCTCTGGGCATCTGCTGCTGGCACTGGCACCAAACTGTCAGGAGTGTGATGGATTGAAGTTCCCATCCCCCGGCAACTTTAGTTTATTCAAGCATGTAGATTTCCCTGGAGGGGTGCAGGAGGATCCACCACAGCCGTACACACCCTTGAGATGGTTGGCCTTCTGGTTCTTGTCATGGGAGGCAGCTAAGGTACATCTGTTTCTATCCCATAATTAAGGAAAACATCAACTCCAAATAGAAGAGAAAGTGACCTTATTTTCTTCCATAAGACTGATTTCCTTTCTCCGGTGATCTCATGTAATGGATGGTCAAACTAGTTACAGTAGCACAGAAATAAGCTTGGGAATATTTAACAATATTTAACCTGTTTTTCTGTTCCCTGCCAGGGAATTTTTTTCTGTTCCTCCCAGCCTCCTGGTTGGGGATAATCCGATGCCAGAGCTGGAGGAGCTTCCCCTGTGTCCTTTCTTTCAGGGTGTGCAACCCTTCCAAGGGAAGACAAAGCCATCATTCCACCCTCCCCCTGCAGCAGCTGGTGTTGCTAGCTGTAGAAGCTAGCAGGAGGAGGTTGTGCCAGGGTAATGTAGCATATGCTCTGCACACACAAATGTGAAGGTGTGACTCTTGGATGTTTCCTGGCAGTATTTGAGGCACCCTCCTCTGCTCACTCCTACTCATCATGAATAGAGCTCTTGTCAGTGATTTCACAAAGCACATTTCTGCGCTCTCTTGTAATTCTAACAACTGAACCTTGAGGTAAGGATACGGAGGCATAACTGTCTTACAGGCTGAGCAAAGCGTTGCCTTTTGTCCTCTAACCACCACAGAATGGAAAAAGTTACCACCTGACATTAGCTGCACTAATTATGTTCACTGTCAGATCTTGTTGAATAATTGCTATATCCTATTTCTGAATAAATATGCCAATGCTTTTAGACTTTTATCCTCAGCAAAAATCCTTTAGGAACCATTAGAACTAAATATGTAACAAGATGAAGCCACATTAAAGGGAAATTTACGCGGTTATAAATCAAAGGAATTAAAACTGGTTAATCGCAAAAAATCTCATCCTAGTTTTACAGGTCATTCCACACTTACTTTAAAGCTGTATCTGACAATATTCTTGGGAGCATGGGGATTATTAGCTGTCAGGATGCGTGTAAATTCCTCTTTTAATTCCTTTGGAATAGAAACAAAATAGTGTCATAAATAAAACTCCACTGTTAATACAACGTACAGCATACAAAAATCACCAGGTTTACGCTCAGTTCTATGATGTTCAGTTCATTACAGATACCTCACATGCAGCTGATGCATCCACAAGAACAACACACGGAGCCAAGCTGGCTCAGAGTGGAATCCAGAACAGTCTTCCTTCCTACCATAGTATTTCAGTGGGCTTTCTTGAACTCTTTAGCTGTCATGTTAATTCTTATCTGAGCTATGGTAGCACTTGAAAAATGCTAGCTGCATTCTATAGGGTAAGAAAGACAATCTGTGTCTCAAAGTGTACACTGTCCAAAAATAAACAATAAACTCAGTGGCAGTGCTTGCAAGATCAACCACTACAATTAAACACCAGGACTGGTGTTAACTGTTTCCTCTACTTGAGTGGGGAGAAGTATTGTAGCTTCCCTTTGCACGCTACTTGGGGGACATCATAGAGCAATGCTAGAGTTTTACATGGCAGTGATAAGAGAGAGACTACTGCAGTTGGAAGTGTGACAGACTGTAATCCTACTGAACCAAGCTGAGAAGGAATGGTCATTAAACTGTAGGACACCTCCCTATCCTGTATATCACATATAAGCACCTGAAAAGCTCAGGCGTGGCTCTGGGGTCCTCCTTATCCGAGGGGAGCCATGGCCCCATTGTCTTCTTGGATCAACTCCCTGTAGATACCTCGTCTTAAGAGCAGAACTGTGTCTCAAAGCACATTCTCCCTGTTCTCCTGCTGAAAGCCATTTCAGTTTATGCTGCAGATACTGTACTTTAGCAAATACTGGGGTTTTCCTCTTGCAGAATTTCCTCCAAAACAAATGGGTAAGAGATAGGCTTTGGCTTACAGAGTTTTGTACACATCTCATAACAACTAGGGGCACTGTTTTACTCACAGCTTCAGTCAGCTCCAGTTGATCTGGAGGTTTGACTAGAGTCTTTGCTGCCGCCCATTCGTCTGCTCCCTCTCCCGCTTCAGTGGAGGCATCTTCATCCTAGCACAGCAACAACAAGCCAATTAGTGCACCAAGAGTGGGATTGATTTGCACCCTCCCAAAGCAGCACTTCTCCAGGCATGGAGCAAGGAGGACAAAACAGCATTTCCCCATCCATCTGTGCTTTGAGCAGAGCAGATAACCCCTATTGGCAAGCCCAAATCTGAAGACTTGTTGAAGTGCTACACTTGCCAGCAAGAGTTCAGTGGGTTGGAGGAACTGCTGTGTGAAGATAACTCCTGGCCTGGAACAAAACTGGAGTAACTCCAACAACAAAACTCAAATAACTCCAATTTCAATTTAAGAGTTGGCGATTCTGTTTCTTTTGACCATATAACACCCAAATGAGACTTACTTTAGGGCTACTCAAGGGCACAAGTCAAGGACCTGCAATTACTTCTTAAGTGCTATTCTATAAGCTACATTTAGAAACTAGTTCAAGATGCAAAGCCACAGGAATGCAGCTCCTGGAGGAATGTTAACCTTTTTCTTGCAAAACCCAGCAGGTCTGCATTCTCCTAACACAGAGAGCTGTCCTCCTTGGGCTGGGCTTGGGTTGATGTCATGATGTCCTGATACAGTATCATTAACAGGAAAGGAATCACTGCAGGGATGAATTGCAATTAATTGTCATTACAGATAAACTGCCAGAACACAAAGTTGCTGATTAAAGTGTTTAACTGCTCCAGGCAAAACTTCCTCTCAGTTTGAAATCTGTAATGGGCTGAGTTAATATAAATCAATCAGTCTTTTGAATACAGTTCTCTCAGGTCTGCTGTACTTCATAGCCATACGGGAGCTGCCGGTGAGTCCAGGGTATAAGTGAAGGCTGTTTGCAGGTACAGGGACTGGACTCAGCAAAGCTTTGCTATTTGTAAAAGTATCAAGGTAAAAAGCATGTGCTGTGTAAAAACATGCAGTGGCTGAAAGTAACAGAAAATTCTGCATATGCCATGCACTCAG
The DNA here is from genome assembly GCF_000700745.2 of Antrostomus carolinensis. Lineage (NCBI taxonomy): Eukaryota > Metazoa > Chordata > Aves > Caprimulgiformes > Caprimulgidae > Antrostomus > Antrostomus carolinensis. Next base: position 19,988 of record NW_010294988.1, read on the forward strand.
AGAAAGTCACAAGCTGCAGCCTTTTCCTTCCCCCAGGGAGCTGAAACGAGGCAAGCTGTAAGGAAGGTCAGGCACTCTGATGCACAAGAGACTATGGCAGAACAGTTGTTTATGATTTAACGCTCCCCACGTGAACACCTGCTTGTAGGACATTTATCATACACAATCTGATGCCAGTGTTATTTCAGTGTTTTCCCTAGTGAAACAGATAAAAAGTGTTGTGGGTTTAACATTTTTATTTATGTTTTTCATTTAAAAAGAAATAACTTTCTATTTTTAAGGGTCAAAAGAGGAACATTTAACGAGACTGTGATTTTTCCTAAGAAAGTGAAAAGCTGTTTATCACCATGCCTGTTTAAAGGCATGTAAACTGTCTTTCCCTCCATGCCAATGGAGCTAAATACAAGGAAGGTAGATTAAACAAGGATGTTGTAAGCATTTATTTGCTTGACAGTAAAAACATTATCATGAGGCTAACAGTCCAAAAGTTAATGTTACGTTCTCTAATGCTTGTATTCCTAAGTCAGTTAAGTGAGTAAGGGCTATCTTTTGAATTTTCTAAACTAAGCAAGCAATTTTCCTCACAGCTTATGTCAGCCTGTATTTTGGAATTTACATCCTAAATGTTTCCTTTTCATCTTGCATATTACCTAAATTATACCTTTGTTTTAGTGCCTTTAGTGTTTATTCTAACTTGCTAGTGTAATTCCCTTCTCAGTAGAAATCTAGAGCAACCCCTTACTGATAAATCAATTGGAATGTTATCAATTCCATAAAACATGACATTGTTCAGACTGGATCTAGTTTGCATCTCATAGGCAAATAAGGGAAAAACATTTTTTAAGACTCGTGGATTTGTGTATCTTACCCGTTTTTTAGACACAGCTTTAGCAGGCTTCGGTGGTACTGCCTTTCCTCCCGAAGGTCTGCTTTGGCCCTGAAGTGAGAACATACCCAATGTAAACTTTCAAAGCACCTTGTTTCCTAATTTAACCAAAGCAAAATAAAAGTTTAACATGTTTGATGCAATGCTATGTTTCAAAAGCCAAGTATACCACTGTTTTGTCTATAAGTCACTTGAATGAAAGGCACTCACTTTCATAATGGTGGTTAAGTCCCCATCCCTGGAGGTATTTAGAAGATGTGTAGATGTGGTGCTTAGGGCCATGGTTTAGTGGTGGACTTGGCAGTGTTAGGTTAACAATTGGGCTCAATGATCTTAAAGGTCTTTTCCAACCTAAATGATTCTACGATTCTAATATAAGACAGAAGTTTATCAGCATGAAGAAACGTCGGGCTCCATCCTTGTTACTGCCTATCTGTGATACACCTAAATGTCACACACATGGGGTTCTACTGCCTTATTCAAACACACAGGAAGGCTGCTCTTGCCCCCAATGCTTGCATGGCACAGTAAGCCTGGAGACTGTAGATCCACACCTACAAAGCCACGAGTGTTGAAAAAGACATGGAAAACACTGACACAGTTGTTTATAAGGAGCTTTACAGAGTACTTCTAAGTGAGATTACCCAGAGGTTAAGGAATAACAGAAGGGCATCGGTCACAAAGCTTTATGAAAACTTTACAGAAAGTAGGAGAGGAGGCAAAGAGGATCCTTTTGAGATGACGCTGAAGGACAGACAGAACCAAGAACTCAGAAGGCAGAAGGAGAGAGAGCTGATAAATCAAACAAAGGAGACAACATTGGAAACCTTGGCAAGAACAGTTTCAGAATGGATCCCAGATAACACTGGAATGGGATGGATGGGAAAAGCAGAGGAGTTACTTGGAAAAAGTGTTTGACTTTGTGACAGCAAAGAAGGGGATACTAGAGAAGAGGGAAGGAAAACGAAGGGGTGGGGGGAGCTCCCATGGGTTTATTGATTTTCTTTAGAAGAACATCAGAGCATGCCTTCCAGCTCAGATCAAAGGTCCACCTAGCCAAATATCTCTCTCCAACAGTATTCAAAAGCAGATATCTATGAAGCTTTCTCCAGGCTCCTCTCGCAGGTTCCCACAGGGACTTGAAGCAGAAATGCTGTCCTTTTTATTTTGTAACAGTGGATCTTTTTCTCCACAAGTTTATGCAATTATTTTGGAATCTATGCACATTTTTAGCACGTACAACTTCTACAGTAAGGATCCCAGGGTAAAACTGCATGCCAATGCAAAGAACCGCTGCTTGCTTTTTAAGTCTGTCACTTGCTGCTTTCTTTTGGTTTTCCTAGTTTTCCTAGTCCAGCTTTATCACATTATCTGTTGTTCTTCCTCTTTTCCATATCTTTTATGAACACCTCAAGGAGAAAGAGTCTCTGCAGAGATTCTTAGACTCCCCTCATGATTCCTCTTCATTATGAAAATTAAATATTCACTTCTATCACCTGCTTCCTATGTATTAAACAATTAAGCAGCCATAATGACTTTGACCCAGTATACTCAGGTCTTCTTTCCAAAGCCCCATTACTCGTTAAAACTTGACAACAAGAATTCAGAAAATAAATCTTTTCAGAAGAGAACAAACTGCAGCAGAGATGTGAGGCTGTGACTTCCAGTGTTGTTTGCCTTTATACCAGCCCAGCCCTGTAAAACTGCTGTTACTAACAAGGCGTCAGGGATTATTTTTATTCCAGAAGATACATATTAAAAGCAATGAAAGATGATCAGACCGATACATTTCTATGCTTAGAAAATGTGCCTCACTTTGAAATACAAATTGTTATGACTCAAGTGGAGAAAATAAAAAGTTATGGCATTTCCTTTATAAACCCACAGTGGGCTGGTAGCAGAGCACAGCAGATAGCCTAGGAGCCCCAATGTTACCACCAGTACTAAAACCACGGGATTACACAGCTGGACTGTCTCCCCCCATGTCATTGCTTGGCCAAGGGCAACAGAGCATCATGTCCTACAAGGACTGTGCTACATGTGAATTAGATGTGATTTAAGCAACAAAATTTAGAACAAAATTTTCACAGCAGAATTTTATTCAAGATCAAACTCTTAACTTTAAATATGAAACAAAGCCTACTCATTATTACTCTTTGTAAATGAGTCTATAAAAGCATTTATCTAGCAGCAAAGGCATTGACAAGGCAAGCTGAGGGTAACTGATTTTGGCAGTTGCACACATTTCAATTAACATAATCTGAAGAGTAAATACCTGCAACTGTAATTAAAATCCAAAAGTGACACTGAAGAAAAGCTACAGCTAGACTGCATTGGGAGGAAGCAGCACAAACCCTGCCCTGCTCCCCACATCACAGGGTTTGCAGGGTACAGCATGAGCAATTTTCCCATGAACCAGGGGTCTATGGCTACTTTGCTTTATTTCTTTTGTCTTTGTATGGTACCATCATGGTTTTATGACTGTAACTTAACGATATAGTACAGGCCTGGTATGATAAAGAGACTCTGAGGAGACCCAGGATGTGGCATAGAGGAGTACAGGCAGCGGATAATCATAGAATCATAGAATGGTCTGGGTTGGAAGGGACCTTAAAGCTCATCCAGTTCCAACCCCCCTGCCATCAGCAGGGACACCTTCCACTAGATCAGGTTGCTCAAAGCCTCATCCAGCCTGGCCTTGAACACTTCCAGGGAGGAGCATCCACAGCTTCTCTGGGCAACCTGTTCCAGTGTCTCACCACCCTCACAGTGAAGAACTTCTTCCTAATATCTAATCTAAATCTACCCTCTTTCAGTTTAATAAGAGATAATAACAGATGGAGAACACACTTCACATCGAAGACCCCGCAGCTGTAAACATCTCACCACTGGCAGGTTAGAGAAATGCAAACCTGCAGACAGAGAAACTGGACAAAGCTGGATTTAGGGCTAACAAAGAAAACAAAATAATAGTATTTAGCACACTTAAAAAGCATCATATATAGTAACATCAGGTGTAATGTAGAACATTTCAAAGTGTGAAAGCGTGATATCTAAAGTATAAAAGAAACTCCAACCGGGTCCTAGAATAAAGAAGAAATGACCAACATGTACACCTCATCCTTCACAAAGGACCCCAGATGCTGACAACTTGCCATCACATCCACACCAACACAACCAACAGCAGCAAAATGAAACTATTAATCCTGGGAACCAGAGGACCAGAAAAAGGGTGAGCGCAGCACCAGAAAAGGGGCAATTTTAGCTGCATTTTTTTTTCTTAATTTCTGTAATAATTACATCTGGACTGATTATAATGTTTAGACTAAAATTTCAGTCACAATAACACTAGTTTTATATATATGTGTGGGTCCTCTTTGCTTGTAAGCAAGATTTTGAGTGTAACAAAGTTTACAGACTATTTAAAAAACAGAACCAGGCTCTGAAATTCTGAACTTTCATCCCATGTATGTTTTTAGCCTTTATCAAAGGGTAGCTGAGAGTATCACATCCAGTTGTGTACAACTGGGAGAGGGTGCTCAAGGGAACGGTCTCACTGTGTCAGTTGGTGGGATTTACCACCCTTCTCGGTTTGTCTCACTCCTGCTTTACTGCCAGACCTTGCTCCCTGACTGTGGCAGCTTTGGGTCTCCCTGGGAACTAAGCAAAGCTCCCCACAGCAGGAAGCAAGAACATGACTGGCAGGACAGTTATAAAACTGCACTTATTATCTCTGGTATTTTGAACTGAAAAAACTCCAACTTCCCCCTCCAACATGAAAAATTATGCCTTTGTGGTAAGGGCTACTTGGCTATCACACAGATCCTTGGCCAAGTGCTGTATAGTAGGTACAGAGCCCACTTCGAAAGTGTGCTAAACCCAAAGAGGGACGATGGGAGCCAGCACACACTGACCAGTGCAGGCCCTGGGCTTTCCTCCATATGTGCTCCACAAAGACAGGACAGCCACCTCTGGAGGAGATGAGCACACGTTTGTCTGGCAGGTGGTGATAGGCTCTAAGAAGGTGTTGACCTTTAGCTCATTCCAGGGTCCCACCTAGGCAGGTCCTCTCATCTCCTGCCTAGACAAACCATCCTTCACTGCACAGAGACGTACTTCAGCAACAACAAAAGTTGAGTATCTTATTTGTTGGATATTCTGGACTCTGGCCAGTGAAGGTAAAGACTGCAACTCTGCTTGACCCGATACCCTACAGAGGTCAGTATAAAAAGGGTACAAGCATTATTCCTGTGGGAACGTGCTACAGCAGCCTATACTAGCAAAGTGCCTGAGGTGACAGTAGGTTCATCCCAAAGTACCTACAACTGTTTGTTAGAATCCAGATGACACAAACACGAAGGGATGATGTATTTTGGCAACATTAGCACAAGGCAACACTCATCAAAACCAGTGGGTCTGTTTAAAACTACTACAAGAAGCAAGGTGGGGAGCAAACATGGGTCAGTCAAAAATACAAAATCTTTCACATCACCTCCTAATTCAGATAACAGGACAAAGCCCACTGCTGAGCTACTTGCTGAAAAAAGCAGTCCTGACATTCTCTTTTATTGCTGTACCTGTGCTTTGTCCCCCTGCTATTTCTTTTGCAAGCTCCTGCTCCCTGTAAATCTTCCCAAAGCAAGTACACTGTCCTTTATCATGCTGTTCCTTAAAACTCTTTCTGCTACATTAGCTGTAAAGAGTCCCCAGTTGCACCCAGTCACTTGGTGTCCTGCCACCACAGCTCAGAGTGATGGCCATTTGTTTGTCATTCTTCTTTTTACTGTATCAATGTGTTATCCATAAACTATTATTTAAGATGTAATCCTGTTGCTCTGACAGCTATTTCTTTGTTCCACATCACACAGGGTTTGTATAACAGGGAAGAGGTCATAAATGCATCTGCAATGCAATAAAAAAATAACTGTGAATCAACATAATGATTGTATATTCGCTAGCAAGATGCTCCCAAAAACGACTGGCCCTCATAAGCACCTCTAAAATTCAAGAACATTTTTGCTTTTACATAATTAGCTACAGAAAAAAAAAAATAAATTTATAAGTTAACGGACTATTATTATCATCTCAAAGAGAAGCATTCAGAAGTTCGAAAATGCGAGAATTAAGGTTGCTGGGGCAACCCTCAATTCATTCCATTGGGCTCAGGCATTATGATACACAGCTTAATTCCATAATCACACACTTTGTTTTTGTAGGTTTCCTGCCTCACTTAAAGCTCTCCAAGCATGGACAGAATTCAGACAATAAGTTTCTACTAGTACTTTGGTTTATGTTGTTCAGCATCTAGAGTCATTTTTTCTAATGCATAGCCTAAGGCAGACACCCAGCAAAGAACATTTCAATCCTAACAGTTCCATTTTAGCAAATTCTATATAAACTGAAGGATGGTCTTGCTACAGAAAAAATCAACAGTCTTTCTAAACCTTCCCTATAAATGATGCTAATATCCCTGCCTTTAATAATAATAATAATAGTTTACAAGAAGTGTGAATAATTATGAGGAGTTTATATTAGGAAAAAAGAGACATTGTTGCTAGGGAACTGCAGAAGGGGTAGAAGGCACTAAAGAGTTACAGGGAGTTTCTCATCTCCAGGTCACCGTCATAACCGACCAGCCTGGGAGGTGCTCCACCGCTACAGCGAGAAATGCCAGGGTCAGAATTCATACATGCCAAACATGCTCTTACTATGATGATTGTCTTACATTAAATAAATTAACAGATTACCACAGTTCCCATAGTGAAAAGATATTAGAAGCCCATAACACTCACAATACTTAAATTACAGATATATAAAACTCAAGTGACTGTTCTTTTTTGGACCCTTCTTCCAGGATGTGTTTATATGATAGCAGCACCTGGAAATTTCTCCCTGGGCCAGACATCGATTATGCTACAAGACAAACTGACTATTGACTACAGCAAAGACACAGCAGTCCAACAGGATGATACAGATGAGGGGAAACAGCTGAAAAGTGATGCTTTAAATGCCACTTAATTTCCCTTCCCCTTGCTGCAGCTCCCTCTAACACAGACAAGCCATGAAGAGGTGCAAATAGCTGCAAAATCAAGTCCATCAGCAGGCAGTTTTCCTGTTGCTGACCTATCCAACAAGCATTTCTAATTGTATTTTTAGGTAGGATGTTTGGGTTGTCTCCAAATGAAATTCCTCTAAATAATTTTTGTTGTTGTTGTTATAAAACGAAAACTAAAATAAGAAGAAACTACTGGCTACTGTCCAAAGGACACTGCTGTAAATTAAAAAAGCACTAACAGGCTGGCATTTCCTAAGAGCTATCTTATTTCTGCATCCCAAAAACTTATAACAGGAGGTCAAGTATCAAAGGGATGCAATGTCTAGTGGAAGTTTTGCCCTCAACACCCTAATAAAATGTTTCCAGCTTGGCCTACAATGTGGAAAATCATAGAATCATGGAATCACAGACTGGTTTGGGTTGGAAAGGACCTTAAAGATCATCCAGTTCCAACCCCCCCTGCCATCAGCAGGGACACCTT
>NW_010294988.1:27450-34538 GCF_000700745.2 Antrostomus carolinensis
CTTAAACCCGTCCAGGGAGGACCAGCCACAGCTTCTCTGGGCAACCTGTGCCAGTGTCTGACCACCCTCACAGGGAAGAATTTCTTCCTAATATCTAATCTAAACTTCCCCTCTTTCAGTTTAAACCCATTTCCCCTTGTTCTGTCACTAACTGCCCTTGTCCAAAGTCCCTCCCCAGCCTCCTGTAGGCCCCTTCAGGTACTGGGAGGCCGCTATAAGATCTCCTTGGAGCCTTCTCTTCTCCAGGCTGAACAGCCCCAACTCTCTCAGCCTGTCCTCAGAGGAGAGGTGCTGCAGCCCTTGGATCATCCTGGTGGCCTCCTCTGGACTCGCTCCAGTAGGTCCCTGTCCTTCTGATGTTGGGGACACCAGAAGTGGACACAGCACTCCGGGTGGGGTCTCATAAGAGCAGAGAGGGTCAGAATCCCCTCCCTCGACCTGCTGCCCACGCTGCTCTTGATGCAGCCCAGGACACGGTTATTGGCCTCTGGGCTGTGAGTGCACATTGCTGGCTCATGTTGAGCTTCTCATCCATCAGCAGCCCCAAGACCTTCTTGAACAAATAATAAAAATAAATAATCATACTCAACCATCCATTCAAGTCTTGTTCTTCTTGCTTACTCTATCCACAGTGATTATTGCTCTCTCTTTGTGTTGGGAATGTGACAGCCACTAATTGCTGATCTGAGACTCATTAACCAAATTTATACAAAACTGACAGGACTACCAGTACCTGCCTTCTTCACTGAATAGCAAAAGCTCTGAAGCTTTTCCCAAGTCCTGGAACAACCATGTCTGGTTCTTTTTTAACAGCTATTTTCTAGGGCCCTATTTTTCAACTATTTCATCCTCCACTGCAGAAAACCTCTGACCTGTCAGTGGCAATGCTGACGGTAAATAAATCATCTTGGTGTCCTAGGAGGCAGAGATTTACTCTTAAGAGCATGTGTTCATTTAAGAACCAGGTTAAATTCTGAATTTGTGACCATAGAAATCCTTCAGGAAAAAATGTGTCCATCCCTCACGTTCAGATCCGAGGCCTGCCCTGACTAATCAAGTAGGAGATGCAATGATGCTACCACATGTGCTGTGCTGCCATCCAGGAGGAGGTTCCTCACCATAGCCTTTGCTGGGTGGTACATCCTTCTCTCCTGTACTGTCAGATTAAAATGCTCCTTCCAGACTAGCTCTTGCAGCTAGTCACTGCATGGTGAGAAGCCACGATACACTAACCCTTTGAGTAATGTGACATTTCTCCTTATGCTTAAAGCATAAGGTGGGTTGAGTAGATCTAGATTTGCATATCCAGCCTAAAATACCAGAAAACTCAGAGGCAAGGATGATGCCTCTGCAAAGGTTGATTACTCTGCAAAGCTGAGCTGTCAGTTCATATTAAGAAAATTTTCCAAGGGCTGAAAATCGATTAGATATTAATGAAACACTCATCAAGGCAATGACAAATTCAGACTATATTTTTTTAAGGTAATTTAAGAGACATTCCTGCAGCCTTTTTGCTTCCCATGCTAGTTGTCCCATAGGACAGTCAGACTACAAGGCCAAGAAATCATAGATCGCTCCTGCTAAGTTTACTTCATCTTCCTGGGCAGAGATATTATAATTCCTGCTTCCTCTGGAACACAGCACAGAGGTTAGCACATAATCTGAAAAAAAAGGGATGAACACAGCTGCTTGTAGGATTCTGAAGGGAAGAGAGAGAGATATTACAAGAGCTAAGCTTGACATTTCTGTAGAACCACTTAATAATTTCCTGATAGCTTTTTATTCTTGTTTTGAATATTAGCAAATTCCATAATACCACTGCTTGGCACAAGGAGCAGAGAAGCACAGAACAGAAACAAAGCCAAAGGAAGCAATATGACTTCTAGCCTGCCTGGCAGCAGACATCCATTTACACACAGTAGGGATGCCAATTTAACAGCTATTTTCCAATATATTTTATAATCTGTTTTCTGAAACGCTAAACTGAGTGTTTATTTAATATTCCATGGATGGTTTAATGCATGTTTAAGAGCCAGTAAGCACCTTAAAAACCTTTGCTGGCAAAAAAGTAAAATATGTCTGACTGTTGACTGTGTTTGGGGAGGGAGTTTCCTTGTTTCTCTGGCAATTTGCTGAATAGCAAAGTTGCTTACATATCAGTGAGTTTAAGATCACAAGTCATGTGTAACAAGAAATGCCTAGCTGTCCGAATTCAAATGCTTTATTAGCAACACCAAGTGACCTGTTGCTGACAGGGGGGCTGACCTTCAGTGATTAGACCAGTCAGTCTGAATTTGCACACTGTAAATGCAAAGAAGTGTATGCAATGTCAGTTAAGAAACCATAACCAAATCTTGCTTCTCCTTGGGGTGGGTTCAGCCACAGATGTACACAGCAGCAGAGGGTGCTATCATCTGCTCACACAAGGCTTTTCCTGGAGCCACAAGGACGTGGAAATGTGGAACCAGCACCTCCAACAGCATACCTCATAATCATGTTCAAAATAACTATCTCAATAATTCTTGGCTTCTCTCACCACTCAGGACCATGAATGAGACTGATACCAGGCTAACAAGGTGCTGTTCCCCGCTGTATCAAAAACTTCCTGTTTGTCCCTGCACACGCCACCCAGGTCAGTGTCTCTCAAGAATATTATCCTTCTGAGTGTCCTGTTTGTCATACTCAAGACCTCATTTTCAAGAGAGCTGAGAATCTAATTCTTCCATTCCATTCAGTCTGATGCAGGGATGTTGGCTCATGCCTTTCCATAATTCTACGTCTTCCCACAATATTGTTGAGCCCCAATGGAGCTCAATTGTGCACAACACACTTCAGACCTGCAAGGATGGATGTTATTAAATTATGGAGCACACATAAGTAATATTATGTACAAAGCTGCATCGGGAACACAGACATACTCAATTATTTTAAGACTTTGAACATTGAAACACATTTCTTATTTAATGTACACAAACATACAAAAGCATAAAGATGCTTCTAATTAAGGCTCAGATCAAGTCAAACAATTCATCTGGAAGGCCACAACCTTTATCTCTGATGGTCAACTGGACTTTGACATACTTTCATCCAGGAATATGAGAGATTTCTTTCAAAGAAAAAGACATCAGGTGGCTGGAGATTGAACTGGAGGCTGAAGTCACATCAATAAAGAAAAGAGTGAAATAAAGCAAGAAACTGATGTCAGAGGAGAAGGCAGATACAAGACAGGTGCAGAAGAAGGGCAGGCAACCACCACCTGTAAGGGAAGAGAAGAAAAAAAGACATGATCACAAAGCACTTGAACACATAGCCATGAAAGCAGAGGAGGGGCTGAAAGTGGCACATGGTAAAAGAGAAGGACCTGATAGTGTTCAGGTAACTATCTCAGCTTTGAAAACAATCTTGGGAAGAAAATTTTCAAAGGAAAAGCAGTCAGCAATGAAAAACCTAGGAGGCAGAGCAGAACAAAGCAATGTATAGGAAACAGAAGAATGAAAATCACAGGGACAGGTGAAAAGAGCATAGTGCTAGAGGAGAACCACCAATGAAAGGGACAAGGAATGAAAGCCCAGAGAAAGGATGCTCAGCAGAAAAAACATCCTCACCAGCACGGAGCATGCTTGTTTCCTGCCTCGGTGCAAACACTGGCAGAGAGGAGGAAGGCGTACGAGGGAGAAGTGCAGGAGCTTACTCACTTATTTTGAAAGGAGATTTTCTTCTCTAGAGTGGGGATCTAGACCTTGACTCACCAAATAATTTTATAGTGGCCAACAGCGCTCAGTAAATACCAACCATCAGGCCTTGATTAAGCAGTGATTAGCACAAAGGCACTCCCTGGACTCTCAAAGCCTTTGAGATATGTGGTTATATTGTGGGATGTATTTTGAGTCAGGAAAAATGAAGCAAAAGCCTCTGGACTACAGAGTCAGCTAGTCAAACACACAATTCCTCCACTGCAAGAATACTCTACTAGCTCAAAGGACATGAAACAGCAAGCAGATTTAACAAGCTCAAGGCAAATATAGGAAAGGCAATATAGAACAAGCTAAAATTATTGTCTTTTAAATTATTTTAATGAAAGTTACGTGAAAAACCAAAAATCCTGAGTTTAAACAGTCTATGATGCTTCAAGAGCTTTAAAATAGAATGAATCTCTTTACAGCACATTAATTAAGTTTTTCAAATAACATGTGAATCAAAGCCTCTTCATTCCAGATTATTTGAGATAATGGCTACTGAAAATGATTGAAAATATTTATGTGTAAATTTTAAAAATAAAAGAAACCGAAATTCAGAACACGCATTTCATCCCAGGTTTAGTTTGTATTATTATTATTATTATTATTATTATTATTATTATTATTATTATTATTATTATTATTATTAATGGGGTTTACAATTTTAGCATAAACATCATCATTATGTAGGACTGGATATGTATTTTGGTTCTGAATTTGTGCCCTTTGCTAGCTTTACAAAGCCCTTTGTAACTTGATAATTACTATCACTTATTAGTAGAAGGCTCAGGAATGTCTCAGCGATCCTCTCTCTTATTTTTGCCTGCTCTAAAGCCCACAAATCCTCCTACCACGTGAACAGAAGCACTCAAAGACATCAGGAGCCACGAGGAACCATTTCAGTACTTCTGGATTTCAGGCTCCAAGCCTTTGTTGCAGGAGCAGGCTCTGCAGAGCTAGCTCACACTTAGTGGGGTTTATTAGCTCAAGACTGCAAAGTCTCATAGTACAGAGCCTGGGGAGGGACTTTTTATAAGGGCAGGTAGTGACAGAACAAGGGAAAACGGCTTTAAACTGGAAGAGGGGAGATTTAGATGTGATCTAAGGAAGAAATTCTTTCCTGTGACGGTGGTGAGACACTGGAACAGGTTGCCCAGAGAAGCTGTGGATGCTCCTCCCTGGAAGTGTTCAAGGCCAGGCTGGATGAGGCTTTGAGCAACCTGGTCTAGTGGAAGGTGTCCCTGCTGATGGCAGGGGGGTTGGAACTGGATGATCTTTAAGGTCCCTTCCAACCCAAACCATTCTGTGATTCTATGATTCTATGTACCCTGTGCTACCCTGTTATAAATTGTCAATAATTTAAATTAACCTTCCTCAAAGTGGAGTCTGCTTTGTCAATGTTGGTAACTGGTGAGTGATCCCAGTGCCAGAGCACTGGGACAGGCTGCCCAGAGAGGCTGTGGGGTCTCCTTCTCTGGAGATGTTCAAAACCCACCTGGACCCTTTCCTGGGCAACCTGCTGTAGGGAACCTGCTCTGGCAGGGGGATTGGACTGGATCATCTCCTGAGGTCCCTCGCAACCCCCACCATTCTGTGACTCTGTGATTCTGTATAGCCCTAGTGTGGATAAACCACAACCCAGAGGAATCACTCTTGAGTTACTAGATGGGGGTCAGACGATGAACAAGGGTTGCTGTTCCCTCCTTGTAAGAGCTCCTGCTGTCTGCACCCCCTCACAGCCCACCGGCGATTACCCAGGGATCTCAGCTATCGCCTCACAGCTCTGAACCACCACGTTGGTCCCTCTTTTTTTCCTTCTGCTTTCCTTGATCATTTATGGCTTTCTGGCATGTGTTCTGGACTGAGGAAGCAGGCTGCTTGTTCTTGGTCACTTCTCGGCCACCTCTGCTAACTCCCTTCACCCCAGCCCAAAGATCAAATATGTTGGGAATGACCTAAATCTGTTATGAAAAAGGTTTTACCAGCCTGGTCAGTTTCTGCTTTTAAATTAAACACTTCGATATTCCAGTAGTAGATGAGATCTAGTAATTAATCTGACTGAGTCCTTCATCCTGTGAGGGGATGCACACAGCCAAGCCCATGCAGACCCCAAAGGCAGACAGTGAGGTCTCACAAACACACATCCACCCACACTGCTGCTCCCAGAGTAGTGCTGCTGCCATGAAGGTTAGCAGATGACCTCATTTTATTGTCTGAACTAAGAGAAGACCAAATAGTAAACCAAAAGGAAAGTAATAAAAGTTATAACAGGTAGTTATAATTGAAATACTATTTTAAAACTTTTTAGAAACAGGCATTTCAACCTGTCTGCTCAGTGTCCCTGAAAGATTTTCTGCCAGACTGGGGACACCACAAGTGCATTAAAACCCGCCCAGCTCATGAAAATGTGTCATATGCTGTAACAGTGATGTAAGGGCACGACAATGATGTCTGAGGACTTTGTAATCTCATAGGGTTGCAACAGTACAGTGACACCGTGTGGGATGCTGTGGCTTTGGGACACGCCACAGAACACGCAGGGTGTCACTGTCAGGGTGACAGCACACCTCAGTGATGCAACATGGTCATAGAATAGAATCATAGTGGTTGGAAAAGACCTTTAAGATCACTGAGTCCAACCGTTAACCCAACACTGCCAATTCCACCTCTAAACCCTGTCCCTCAGCACCTCATCTACACGTCTTTTAAATCCCTCCAGGGATGGTGACTCCACCACTTCCCTGGACAGTCTGTTCCAATGTTTGACTATCCTTTCTGTGAAGAAATGTTTCCTAATATCCAACCTAAATTTCAGTGTAAAGTATTTAGTATTTTAAGTCTTTGTCTTGGCAAAAAGCCGCTAACAAGCTTTGAATTTTGGAAGCAGGTCTGTGTGAATGATCCCAGTGAGTTCATAATGAGTGCAAAGGACTTGTCCATTAAGAGCTATTTTTAACAATGAAGTCATAAATTTAAGGTAAAAGTAAAGCTAAAACTAAACTAAAAAAATGTTAAACTTGCAATATTCTAAAAGATTGAACTGTCTTGCAAGTGACAAAATATCTAAAGTTATCCCCGACACCCATAATCCAACTTATATTATCAGCCTGACAGTTGGAGGAAGAGAATTTGTTAGCTCTGCAAATCAAGATCACAGAAGTAAAACACAAAAGCAGCGTGTGAGCTTGACGTCACTTAGTTTGACTTCACTTTTCAAGACCAACTTTGGAAGCCAAAGACTTAATGCTAGAAAACCAGCAGAGGCCTTTGGGGATCACAGAATCACAGAATGTTAGGGATTGGAAGGGACCTCAAAAGATCATCCAGTCCAATCCCCCTGCCAGAGCAGGA
>NW_010294988.1:34815-35128 GCF_000700745.2 Antrostomus carolinensis
CCGAAGAGCCCCAGCTCCCTCAGCCTTTCCTCATCAGGCAGATGCTCCACACCCTTCATCACTTCATCAATCCTCTTCAGAGGGATTCTCTTGTGTTCAGGATCTTGATCATAGTATCAGGTCTTGTTCCATCATCCACAACACCTCACTGTGTGGTTGGGTGGCTGGTTGGTAAGCAGGCAGCAAGCAGTGCCATGGGGGGCTGTGCTGAGCCCCCGTGTCCCACCCAGCCCGGTGGGGTCAGGGCTCAGCGGGGCACCCTGGAGGGTAACGAGCTGGGATATGCACAGTGACGCAACGTGTGGTGGCACTG